>NC_055969.1:16701396-16848896 GCF_018492685.1 Alosa sapidissima
CAACTAGTCTACACATGGTTAATGTTGGTGTACTTCACACATAAACATGGAGAAATGAAGGTGCATTAGACAGGTGAGGATGGTCTGAAAGGTATAAAACTGGTCAGCACTGAGACACAATAGTGTGTAACTAAGACATGTCCCAGATCCCACCCCAGTTTTATAGTCTGAAATCTTAGTCTACTCTTGGGCGCTCTTACCTTGAGTCCTGTTTTCTCGTCATCGCTACCGTTATTAGTGGACGGCGTGTCGTCCCCGAGCCGGGACACCAGCACAAAGTCCTCACTGTTGAGGGTGGACACCGAGTCGGACGACACGCTAATTTTCCCCACCGAGGCCTTGTCATCCATGACTGCTAAACCAAGCCTTCAGGCGCATTCATGAATGAGGTTTTTTTAATGAGTAAAATCACCTGGAATAGAAACAAAGACAAACAAACAAACAAACAAACAAACAAACAAAAAACAAAAAAGAAGAAGAAAAAAATCAACCAAAAGCAATGAGGGAGCGAGGAAGCATGAGAAGCCACTTTGAGTCTAATGTTGAATGGAGACTCTAGAAACAATCTACTGCAGTTCTAATGTAAGCAAGCAGTGTGATAACCATCTAAGTCTCTACAGAGACTTGAGGTAGTTTCCTTGATGACCAACCGGGGGCACTCTAGATCCCTGATGGGGCCCTATAGGGATATACAGTATAAAGCTCTGCTGATAGGTACAATTATATCAGAGTGACCAGTAGGGGTCACTACACCAACCGGTTTTTACACACTGAACCAGGCCACTGGGTTCACACTAACAAGGGAGGGAAAGGAAGAGAGAGAGGAGAGAGGGGAGAGATAGAGAACAAAAACAGAGGACAGACAAAGGTCTGTCATAACATAGGAAAAGAGTGTGAGAGAAACAGACAGAGAGAAAGGAAAAGGAATGAAAGGGACCAAGAGACAGAAAGATGGGGAGAGGAGGACAAGAGTGTGAGTGTGTGTGTGTGTGTGTGTGAGAGAGAGAGAGAGAGAGAGAGAGAGAAAGAGAGATGAAGAGAGAAGGTGCTAGGTAGAGTGTAAGAGAGATAAGAGAGGAGAGGAGAGAGAGAGAAACAGATAGTGAGAGAGATAGTTATAGTGAGGGATAGAGAGGCAGAGCTGAGCTACTGCCCCTACTGGCCTCAGGGCTGTAGAATCTCTGCTGAGTGCTGCAGACTAAGCAGGAGATGTAATGTGATGCCATGGCGATGTGAAAACAAAAGTGCCCCTGAGAGCTGCCTGGTACCTATGTGTGTGTGAAGGTGTGAGAGTGTGTGTGGTGTGTGTGTGAGGGTGTGTGTGAGTGGAGAAAGAGAGAGATAAACAAGAAAGGAGGGAGGGAATGAAGGAACAAAGAGTTCAAAAAGAGTGTGTCTGAAAAAATGAAATAGAAAGAGGGACCAAGAATGTGTGTGTGTGTGTGTGTGTGTGTGTGTGACCATGAGAAAGAGAAAACTGTGATCGAGTATGAGCATCACCTGAACTATGCAAAAATGACTAAAGGACCGCCTATACATCACCATAGTAATATTCAAATGATAAACAAACCTGCCTGACAGAGACTATTGTGCTACACTTCCTTCAAGGAACAACTGACCTCAGAGCCGCTGGTATCCTGACACACACAGGCAGGCACAGGCACACACACAGGGAGGGGCACATACACACACACACACACACACACACACACACACACACACACACACACACACACACACACACACACACACACACACACACACACACACACACACACACACACACACACACACACACACACACACACACACACACACACACCAATGTCTAAAGGAAACGGCTTAGTTGCCATTAGTACTAGGCCTTTTTAATTTTATTAGTCAGTACACACCATCTCAATTTCCTTTATATCAAGTCACACACACAAGCAGACTAACATAGCAGATGCATTTCACGAGGAGAGGAGGGAGAGTAAAGAGGCCGAGGAAGAGAGACAGGCACAGACAGGAATAGGTGATACAGAGAGTGGTGGAGGGGGGGGGGGGGGGGGTAAACAGAATGAAAGAGAGAGAGGTAAAGAGAAAGAGAGAAAGAGAGAAAGAGAGACGCCAGGCACAGATAGAAAGGGGATATAATAGGTGGTGAGGGAGGGAGAGAAAGGGGAAGAGATAGACTGAGAGAAAGAGGTAGAGACAAGGGGAGGTATAGAGAGAGTTAGAGTGTGAGAGAGTGACGGAGAGAGAGAGTGTGTGTACACACAATTTTTCGTGTTACTCTTACTATTCATTATTTTTTTCCCCTTTTCCCTTAATGTTCTCAATGTTCTCATTGTACAAATTGTTACGCTGTTTTGTTTTGTGTTTTGGCAACACTGTACAGTCATGCTAATAAAGCAACATTGAATTGAACCGAGAGAGAGAGAGCCAGAGAGAGAGAGAGAGAGAGAGAGAGATGCCAGGCACGGATAAAAGAGGATACAGAGGGTGGTGAGGGAGGGAGAGACAGACTGAGAGAAAGAGGTAGAGAGAGGAAGAGAGAGCAAGAGAGAGAGAGAGAGAGAGAGAGACGCCAGGCACGGATAAAAGAGGATACAGAGGGTGGTGAGGGAGGGAGAGAAAGAGGGAGAGACAGGCTGATAGAATCTCTGCTGAGAAAGAGGTAGAGACAAGGGAAGGTAAAGAGAGGAAGAGAGCAAGAGAGAGAGAGAGAGAGACGCCAGGCACGGACAGGAAGAGAGGAGCTCCCGAGGCTGGTGGTGGAGGGAGGATGTGGGAGTGGAGAGGAGAGCTGCTGGGGCGACGGAGTCTGGGCAGACAGGCCAGTGCAGCGGGGAGGTGCCGAACAGGAAGCGCTTCTGGCCGCAACACAACAGTGTGTGTGAGTGTGAGTGTGTGTGTGTCCGTGTCCGCATGTGTTGGTGTGCATGTGCGTACGTGTCCGCATGCGTGTGTGTTTGTATGTAAGTATACACACATTTGAGCTCTCTCTCTCTCTCTCTCTAACACACACTCCATAAATAAAGCAGCCTTGTGCAGGCTCCACACGTTATATCTTATTACACTATAAAACGTAAAAATACAAGGCAATAAAAATGTGCAAGTCATGCAGTTATTGTTATTGTTGCTGTGCAAGCATGCACCATATGCAAAAAGCGTTGCAGGGCATCTTTCAAATTCAAATTCAAATTCAAATATGCTTTATTGGCACGACAAACCATATAATGCATTGCCAAAGCGTTCACAGGAATAATAATAATTAAAGAAAATACAAATACAAAATGATATACACATGTACAAACATTACAAACATTGTTACACTTCGTCACACACACACACACACACAGCACATCACAACCATACAAGACCATTGTCTGTACACGTGCATAGGAAAACCAAGACAGGACAAAACAAAACAAAACAAACAGGAGACATGGTGTAACAGACTGGGGCTGGGGAGCAGTGTTGTGTTGAAGGGTGGAGGTAGTGGGGTGATTATCTTAAGTAATGCCTTCTCTCAGGTTATGGAGTGAGGACACATAACTGGCTGCCAGTATGCATGTGCTGGTGTCCTCACCCAAAACTACAGCAAGTTTTTTCTGTTCCTCCAGTTTTGTGAAGTTGGGAATGATGGTGTTCAAAATGGTGAAATATTTGTCTCTTTGTCACAGTGTAGCAGAAAGTGCACCTTTCTCACCTTTCTCTACCTCCCCTGTCATACAGTGACCACATGTCCTTTGCTCTTTGGGCAGCCATGACTTCTTGTGCCTGCCTTTCTCTATTGGCTAGACTGTGGTCACTCAGCCTGTACTTGGTGAGGATCTGTCTCTGCTTCGTATCTCTGACAGTGTGGAGATACTCTGCCAATTGATAGTCTTTTCGTATGCCAATGTAACATTCTAGTTTGTGTTGTAATTTTGTTTCTTTCTTCCAGTGTTCCAAATAAGAATTCTTGTTGCTCTTGTTAATTTGGTTGATTCTGATTGGTGGTTGGGAAGCAGTGCTGGTCTGGACAATTTGTGGGTTAGGGGTTAGTGGTTAGTTAAATGCGTGACCAACTGACATAGTGGACTGGGCTTAGGGCTGAGCTCTTGGGATTTAAGTGCTTTAAAATGTAGTAAATTTTGAGGGCTTAATTTTAGATGAATCCAGAATTTTAGTGATCGTTTTTGGATATTAATCAATAGTGGAAATCGGCCTAATTCTGCCCTGCTAGCATTTGTGGGTACTTTTCTTTGGATATGTAACAAATTTCTACAGAATTCAGCATGCAGGGCTTCTATTGGGTGTTTTCTCTTTCTCTCATACCCACACAAACACTACACATACTGATATACTAACAGCAAGTACTTTTAAATGCTTAATTTTTAGTGATCAGTGCCACTTTACTATCTTGAGATAACTTCTTGTGCTTTTCACTAACTCTAGGAGCCACAGACGGCTCTTTCAATGCTGCATGGTCATTCTATACAGTATTTATCATTTATCGTTTATAATTTACTGTGACTATTTCAAACTGTATTATGTTTTGTGTTCTGCTTATATGAATCTATTTTTTGTTAGAGGTGGGACAGGCTGGGGTGGTTGGTAGTGAGGAAGAGCTCTAGTGTGTGTGTGTGTGGTGTTTGTTGAGGACCCCCTTGAAAACGAGATGTTACATCTCAAGGGGTTATCCTATAATAAATAAATTGAAATTTTCAGTATTTCTGACATGTAAGAAAGCTTTATAAGTCTCCATCAGTCTCTAGAGACTATAAAAGCAGAGATGAGAGAGTGAGAAAGAGAGAGAGATGGAGAGAGAGAGAAAAGAGCATAGAGGGTTAGAGGGCTGATGGGCTAAACACCAGCGGACATTGACATGCTGCATTCTCGGGGTTAGCCTGAGAAATACTATTTTATCAACAGGGTGACAGGCAATGATGGGAGCTTCCTAAACCTGTTGATCTTCAGAAGAGTTTAGGACATTCAGAATCCACCCAGATTGCGCTAAACACTAGGCCCACTGCAGATGGTTAAGCATGGCTTAGAACTGCTTTTGTCGTGTCATCTTTTTTTCTAGCCTCCTTAAGAATCACCAGACGTACTGGTGTTGAACTGCGGTAAGGATAATTATCCTACTGTATTCAGGCCATTGCCACAACCTTATTACGCTAAACGCCACAGCTTTCTGCTAAGTAGACTAATTAGGACTACATTTCCCAATGTTAACAGATGGACGGGATACACCCTCTCCATCTCCACACACTTGCTAATCTTGCTAACCAATGAGAAATTCATGAGACGACCCATTACTGTGCACGAGCAGGAAAAATACCTACGCTAGTGTGTTTACACTGTTGGTGCCTGCCCTGATCGCAAACAGGGGTCTACTGAGAGGGGGGACGTGAGGGAGAGCTGAGGAAGCAGATTGAAATGTGCTGCAAGTAGGTGAACTTATCTACTGTCTATCTACAGCCTATCTACTAGAGATGTGTGGTTTGCGGTTACAGCCGCGGATCGGGCGGATGACGTGAAGAAATATAATATTTTAATTAAATTCGGGCGGGTGGCGGTTGAACCAATCAAACGCATCACCCATACACATTAAAACAACGGGCGGGTGCGGTTTTGAAGGTTGGTCAAAAAACGTTGGTGCGGATGGATGGCGGATGGATGATAAGTTTTGCTATGCGGTTATGGTTGAAATCCCATCCGCACATCTCTACTATCTACTAGGGGGGTATGTAAGGGATAGCGGGATAACGGGCGCCGAGGTGTCCTGTTATACGGAATTAATTGACGAGGGCGAGAGGCAAAGAACTCCGCCCAAGTCCATTAATTCCGGATATCAGGACACCTCGAAGGCCGTTATCCCGCTTATCACCCAGTAGTCATGCCTTTATAGCACGCAAAGGAAACAAGCAGTTTCGTTTAAAAAGAAGCCAACTTGTTCAGTTTGTTGAAGCCTACAACTTTCTTTGTAGTCCAGGCAATCTATGTGAAAAAATCACCCAACCCAAAACTAATTGCAACAGAAATGATTTGTGTTGTATTCAGTTCATGAAACCTTCCCAAATCACATACCAAAAGTCCATGAAAATCCAAGTGGTGGAACATTGTCAAAATTGGAATTATGTGTGCATAGGTCAATGGCGAAAAGCTGCACCTTTGGCAGTTTTATTGAACTTTTATAGTACAGGGGATATGTGAAAATTAGGTCAAATTCTTTCATATAAGCATGAAACTTGGTGAACCTGTACAGTTTGGAGCCCTGAACATTTTCAGATATAAAACAATTATCAAAAAACCCTAATGGTCGTTGTGGCAACTATTAAATGTTCCACTATAACTGAATTACACCTATATTCTTCATTATATCTCCTGAACCAAACATGGTATCTCAGAACAAGTGATGCCAACAGGGATGAGCAGTATTTATGGTACATGTATTCCATATTTCAAATACAAAATATATCGTATATTCGTAATTTGTATTTGACTGGGTTGAATAATTTGTATCAAAATACTTTATAGGTATGTATTTTTGTAGTTTAAAATATTGACAACTATTTTTGGTAAAACCAATACTTTTGGTTATGTGATGACATAAAAGTGCAAAACATTGAATGTAGCCTCTGACTGGTGCTGACTTATTGTGATAATATTGACATTCAGGAAGATGATCCAGTGCAAGTTGAGTAACTTTAGGCGGGTCAATATAGGGTTCAACATCAAAAAAATTGATACAAAAGGTTTTTTTATGGATTCTGGTACTGTTAGACATGCTAAATAACATACTAAAAATCTAGTAAAATCTGACTTTGAGAAAGGGGTCATTTTCAAGATGGTCACCAAAATGGCTGCCAAGAGGTTACAATAGCTATGGGCCCTATCATGACAGTCAAGAGCACGGCGCAAAGCGTATAATTATCACGATGCAACACTATTCTACTTTAGAATATTGTACACTATTGTACAATATCGTACAATATCGTTATGCCCGTCTCTTTTATTGAGCAACGCACCAAGGGGTGTGGCAATTAACGACCTAAGGAGGGGTCTAGCGCATTATCTAAAAATCGCTATCGTACACTACCTAAAACGCATTACGCCACTGACCAAGAAATACCTGGTCAGAAATCCATGGCGAGTTGTTTATATGTTATTTTAAAGAGACACCAGGCAAGCCTGATGCCTTTTCTCTACAAAACTCCCACACGCTCGGTCTGAAGCTCTTTTCCTTTTTGTTTGCATCTTCCGTCAAGGGTTTTCGCTGCTTCTTCGGCGGCTCTGCCATTATACACACGTTTGCAACAATCGCGTTTCGTTAGCCTGCCCCTGTGCTGTGAATGCAGGATGTAAACTGATCCTGCTTCGGTCGGCGGGTACGATACACTGAACTTGCAAGCGGGATATTTTTCCTACAGGCAGTAGGGGCGGGTGAGAGAGTCTTCATTCGCCCTGTAATGAGTCATTTAACCATATACCGACTTACGTAGATGAGTAATTAAACGTTGCCTGGTGTCCCTTTAAGAGTGCATTATCAACAGTGATGGGCGAGTGCACAATTACACCCTGCTTTTCTCGTCCACAGGAACGTGCACCAGCGCACATCCATGTAAAACATTACCAATTACACGATTACAATGGGGAACATAACGCCGCTGACTATCAAAATATCGATGCACTTTTTGAAGGCGCACTGCTTGCTGTTAAAGGGAATGACAGATGTCACTCTCATTAGTTTAAAGGATGTTAAGCCCAAAACACGCCCATGACTAATTAAGAAACATAAGATCCACCTTTTTGCCGGACTTTTGAAAACAAAACCACACCCAATGTGGACTGGACAAACCCCTAAGCTATTTGCTAGTGACCATGCATATTAGACAAATATAGCCCTATATCTCAATTACTATTCAGCCCACAGGGGTGAATCTGAGGACAAATGATGGTCAAATTAAACAATAATATGATTTTAAATGTTAACATTGAACATTTTTGCTCTAGCTTTTTCAGCGATATATTAAAATCAATGTGTTTTAATACAGAGTAAATGCAATATAGGAATATGTACCATGTCCAAGGCATGGAGGAAGATAATACTTAACTGGTATTATCTCATCTAGAGGGCATATGCTTTTAGAAAATATATAGTTTAGGGTGGTTAATCTGTTTTCCCTTGACTGTACATGCCAAAATGTATCTACTGTACACTAGATTCACCTTTGCAGAATAGAGGGCAATATGTTGTGCATGGCATGGAGGAAGATGAGACATGTCTTAACTGGTGTTATATCTCATCTACAAGTAATATGCTTTCAGAAAATATATAGTTTAGGGTATTAATTCTGTTTTTCATAGACAGTATAGGCTAAAATGTATCCGCTTTACACTAGATTCACCTATACAGAATATAGGGCAATGTATGTGCATGGCATGGAGGAAGATGGGAAATATCTTAAATGGTGTTATATCTCCTCTGGAGGGTTTATGCTTTCAGAAAATATATAGTTTAGGGTGTTTAATTTGCTTTCCCTAGACAGTATATGTTAAAATGTGTCCGCTTTACACTAGATTCGCCTATACAGAATGGCAATGTATTGTGCATTGCATGGAGGAAGATGGGACATGTCCTAATTGGTGTCACATCACTTCTAGAGGTTATATGCTTTTAGAAAATATGTAGTTTATTATGTTTAATTTGTTTCCCTTAATAGTGCAGGCCAAAATGTATCAGCTGTTCACTTGATTCGCCTATACAGAATAGAGGAGTATGTATTATGCATGAAGGAAGATGGGACATAAGTTGATTAATGCTATATTTCATGTACAGGGCATATGCTTTTAGAATATGTATAGTTTTGGCTGTTCTATTATTTTGGTAAAACCATGGCCCATGCATAGGCATGCATTTTAATTATTAAGCTTAAACTATATTTATTAGTATAGCATGCACCTTTTGCCAGACGTCACAACAGTCACCTCTTTGGAGGCTAGCTGCAGTTATCTGCACCTTTCTGTCGAATTTGGACATTATCATGTCCATCTTCAACTTTGCCTTTATAATTTTCCTTTATTCATTCACTTACATAAACATACTGTGCTGTCTGATTACTGTTTTAGCCAAAATTGTGCAAAGTAAAGAGGCATCATACAGGCCCCTCTGACTGGATAGACAGTCTCTCAGTCAACCCCCGGGCAAGAGGTCAATTACTATAAGTCTATAAGTCTTGGAAAATGATGGACTGATACTTTCGTGTGATAGGCCTACTGTATATGATTCAGTGGCCTCTAAATCAGACCACCAAAAACACTTTCCTAGGCTAAATAATGCTTAACTATGTGTTTGTACAACTTTAACATTGTGGAACACTTACATGCAAAAACACACTGGCTCTATTTAAAGACGCAACAACCATTTCCATTGATTCAAAGGGCCAAAATGTAAAAATAGACACCAATTAGCAACAAACCAGTCTGAAATAAGCCTGAGAAATGTACTAACTCTTTGAAAATAAAAGAATGTTCCTCAACAATGCAATATTCTAAAATTCCATGTTAAATTAGATTGGGTCAGATATTCTTTAGAATGCTTATTCTATAACATTCTAATTACAGTTTTGTCAGTTTTTGCTGAAGGATAATGCATAAAACAACCCTCATTTTAACATATTTCCACCAACTGGATTTTCATGGACTTTTACTATGGTGTTTAGATCACCAATTGAAATATAAAAATGTGAAAATAAATTCTGTTGCAATTAGTTTTGGGTCAGACCTTACTTTGCCTGGACTATTGGCCCTATAACAGCGATAGCATGGACAGTTGGCTTGTTTACAGTTGATTCCATTGTTGCGAAGCCTGCTTCCATGCTCAACCGTCATCCTACTATGGTTGTTATAGTTACCATTCATAAGCATTGATATTAGAGATGCACCGATATGGAATTTTAGGGCCAAAAACGATAACCGATATTTATTGGTTTGTTGTGGCCGATACCGATATGATAACCGATAATATTACTCTTGAAAAAAAATTGTGAAAAGTGATTTGGGTAAAGCATTTAATAAGCATAATTTTATTGCAGTAATTTTACCTACCACCAAATGATAGGACAGAACTCATAATAGTCCTCAATAGTGCGGCAGTCAACAACATAACAGTAGCCTAGCCCAACAGTATGTGTGGGTCCTTTAAGTGAACCTGACGTCAGTGAATTGCGAGTGAGTGGCTAGAGAGTATGAATCGTTTTAATTTAGGACTAAACGCTCATAAATGGCTCAGCTGGGAATAAGCTACAGTATAGTGACCAAATCAGAGTTTGTGAGGGAAACTTATGTTTAGTTTCAACTGAATAAAGCTGCAACTCCTCAGACTGTATCTTATGTCCGTCTACTCTGTTGCGCAAAACCTGCTGCAGCAGAAATGAAAGGGGTTAGCCCCGAAGGTTTTAATAACTTATTATGATGACCTGTCTGGAACTGAAGCAGGAATGGTTAGCATATTTCTAGGTAGTAATACACAACCCAAGCTAACGTAATGCAAATATAATACTAAAACACAACTTAGAACTAGGCCTACTTATGTACTCGTCCCACTAACGAGTTTGCTTATTTGTTTCCCCGATCAGCGGGGTAAAGTGCAAACACACCAGCACAAGACGGCTCTAGATAGGGCTGAGCACCGCTCTGGTAAGGTTAAATGGCGGATCATTCACGAGACGATTTTGAGATGCACAGATTCCCAAATGAACGCATATCCACAGATTTGGTTAGAGTGGTGAAATACATTCACACCGCTGACATTATATTGAGGAAAAAGTATAGCCAACCAAGCTCAAGTAGCTCAGTGTAGCCAGACGGACCTTACGTAGGCCTAAATTAGGACTTTAAAAATATCAGCGCAAATTATCGGCCAGAATTCTGTTATCGGACCGATAATAATATTTTCATTTTTTCAATTATCGGCCAATAATATATCGGCCGCCGATATATCGTGCACCCCTAATTGATATGGAACGTTTTTTTTACCAGATCTACTTCATAGGTGTCCTGTTATTTAGAATTATTAGCTACCCCACCAGCCAATCAGAAAAGAGTATATCTTCTCTCGGTGTAATAATTTCCTTTCACACCAGCATAAGTCTACAACAGTAGCAGCCAACAGCATCGAGCACTGGGCTGGCCTGCCATCCTTTTACTTAAGCCATTAAGATTAATTTCCAAAAGATGCATTTATATTCCTCTTTTTAGTCAACTTTAGCATGGGTGCCAACACTTTTGACCATCGCTGTATGTGTGTGTGTGTGTGTGTGTTTATGCCAGTATTTGTTTATTTGTTTATGTGTGCGTGTGTGTGTGTGTGTGTGTGTCTGAGAGAAACCACCACAGACAGGGCTCAATCTATCAGCAGTACATTACGCAAGCCCCTTCATGCTGCTGGTGAGCTCAACTCAATTTAGACTTTGGAGGAGAAAGAGAAGCCTTCGATCCTTTACACTCGCTCTGAGCCTAGAGCTCCCCGTAGACAGCTCTCACACAGTAGGGAGAGCTCAGCACACACTCACTCAATCCACTCCCTCAACGGAAATAAACCTACCCACAGGCATCAAAGCCCAACAGAGGATCTGGACAAGCCTGCGGCTTATATTTATTCATTCAGCAGACCTTTCTATTTGAAGTGATTTACTATGCAGGATGGGGCATAGGCTATATCTTTTTTTTCCTCAGTACATTTCCTGGGCAACAAAGTCTCAAACCCATGGTTTCTGGCACTGGTGATGATGACGCCTGCCTGTATCCACTGAGCGACCGAAAGGGAGGAGGTAAACGTCTCATCATATGAGTGGGACACGGCCGGCAGTCACTAAACCTGCTGCCTATGCTAGGCCTACTTCTTTTGTTATATCTAAAAATGAAACGTGAAGTGTGTGTGTGAGGGAGTGTGTGAGTGTGTGAGTGTGTGAGTGTGTGTGTGTGTGTGTGGTGTAAAGAACGTGCTGTAACTACAGTGGCGTTTTTAGGCCTCACAAACAAACTGCTAGTAGGCCTGACTGACTCGAAAATGGACACAATTACACTACAAGTCTTTATTTAGGGGACACTGTAAAATAGCCAGGCTATATCAGCCAACTAGGTTGGTACAACCACCTATTCATCTTTAGTGACGCCATCATAACTACGCCTTCTATAAATAGAAAAAACAAATAACACCTAAAACAATACAAAAACATTCAAAGAGGCAGTAGACTTAGGCAGTAGTGCTCTGATCAAACATCCAGTACCCAGTAGCCTACTTGTTTTAATATGCCCTGACAAGAGTGTCTTATTTCTCAGCATCCAGGAGAAGGAGCCTGCTGCAAAAAAGGCTGAATATTAGACCTATGAAAATCGAATCCAAATTGCATATAAACATTTTAAAATGTATAGCCTTGTGAATCTTGAACTGGAGCTTGATTTAAAAATCAAATCGCAATCACAATATCAAAAAAAAAAAAAAACGCAATTAGATATTTTCCCTTCAGCCCCACTGACCATCATTCAAAGGAAAACAAACATACTACTCATCCCATAGCAGGCTTGGCTGAGGTGCTGAAGCTTAAACAAAGCAAGCAGCTATTGGCAAAGATTTGAGTGCTTACGGATGCTATTTTTCCTCATTAGCTGACCTGACCATCTCATTCTCACTAAGTGCTTGCCGAGGCCATAGGTTATTGGCTAGGTTACTTCCTGTTCTGTGCTGTCCACAGGGGAATTGAAATGCACTTCACAATTGACACATATTTAAGCATCTCCCACATCCCTTTTGCATTAAATAAGATTCAAAGATTTAAGATTCAAGATTCAAAGATTCAAAAAGCTTTATTGTCTAATATGTTGCCATGTTAGAAAATGTTCTTTTGATTGAAAGCAGAGTGTGTGTGATGTGTCAGTAGCATGAGTTTTGTATTGCATTGGGATTGAAGGATTTGTTGTATAATGACTTTTTAGCCAGAGGCACTCTGAACCTTCTTCCTGATGGTAATAGCTCAAAGCTTTCATGGAGGGGGTAAATGGTATGTGATATGGATGAATAAACACTTCTGCAGCTTAGCTGACACACGTGTCATGCAAGAAGACACAAGCCGCTAAGGCATTTTTTTAACTGTCCAGTAAGGGCAGCTTTTTGACACCTTGACACGAAGAGCACCCGGCTTAAACAACATTCAATATTGAGACTTTTTTAAGACAACACACGGCTATAACCTCAGTGTTTCACAATATCAACACTGACCACCACACAGTGATTCTCTATGTTGTACTACTTAAATTGGATGAAATCCTTTCATTGTAGAGCTATGTGCACCTTTGCACAGCCTCTCCTTGTGTCTCTGTCCATCAACAAACTGCATGCACGTTTGAAGAAAACATTAAAATTTGTTTAAAACTGTGAACACCTCCCCGTCACCTATCACCACAAATAGAATTCAATTCTGTGAGAAACACTGAACCTACATCTCCAATAGACTAGCTCCTACAGCTGAATTGGCAGACCACATAGCTCACTTTACCAAGTACCAGGATGTCAAACACCAGTGGGAAGTAAGCCCCTACCTATAGGTCAACTCCAAGATGCTTTAGATGCAAACCTCTGCTTAATGAACCACAGGCTAAATGTAGCCTAATAATTCAATGAGGCTGTGGGCAACAGAGTGGGTTTTGTCAGGTCAATTCCCGCGTGTGCACAGTTCTACTGGACCAAGGCCCAGAGTGAGTCCAGCGATGATGACATCACCTGGGAACTCGCTGTGAGATCAAACAGTTGAGCCAAAAGGCCTCTCTTAGTCACCGGTGCTCAGGTCAGAGCGGCTGCCAGAAACAACATTAAATTAGTTACAGTGATCACAACACCTCAGCCACAGCCTGTGGACGAGCATTGGTCCAGCTAACCCATCCTTATAAGGCCTGCCGTGCAGCATAAACATCGCCTCGCATGGGGTAATGCGTTTGGGGATGAGATAGGCACTGAAATTCACGCAATAAATTCGGCTATTCCTCCCATAGTACTTTGAAGAAAGTGAGGAAAGTAAGGAATTCATGATCTGACGTGCTGCATCATCATTAGCCATCTACAAAAGGACTGGACACACTGATCAAATATTCAATGCACTCTAGCCTACTACACCTACAGAGAGCATGCAGGAAATCGTGCAGGAAATCGATCGATCTTTGAAACCCTCAAAGGTAAAGACATACACTCATTGATAAAACATACACATAAAGACAAAAGAGACATACACTCAGCAGCTCGTGCACACACACAAACACACACACACACACACACACACACACACGCACACGCACACGCACACACACACACACACGGCTCGAGGGCAGTGTTTCATGCCACCTCACAGTGCCACTCTGTTCTGCGGCCCCCACTGGCAGATCATAATGGGCACCTTGTGATGCGTTTCCTGCCTCTGCCCCGGGACACTGTGGCCAAACAGAGACGGCCGACGGCAGACAAGCAAGGGGCACTGGGCGAAACACTAGCAGATGTTTCCATCTCTCTCTCTCTGTATCACCCTTTCTCTCTGTGTCTCTCTCTGTGTCTCTCTCTGTGTCTCTATCAGTACATCCCTCCATCTTTGTATTTCTTTCTTTGGAGAGAAGGAAGAGAGGAGGAGGCTGATGGAGGAATAGAGGAAAAGGGAGAAAGAGGGTAAGGGATTACAGAGAGAGAGAGAGAGAGAGAGAGCAAAAAGCATTCTTTCTTCCTCCAGACCTGGAGTCAGCTGTTCTGTCACCATGGAAACCCCACTCTTTTCATTCTGCTTGTTTCCCTTTCTTTCTTTCTTTCTTTCTTTCTTTCTCTCTTTCTCTCTTTCTCTCTTTCTCTCCTTCCTTGCCGCCTAAACTGTTCACAGAGACAATGTAGATAGGGGTTAGCCTAACACTTCTTTCACAGCTTCCCACTGTCAGACTGGGACGAGAGCCATCACAGACAGGGCAAGAGAAAGCTTTGAAGAGCAGCACATGGGCTGAACACACACGCACAGACACACACACACACAACGTGGCTTCTCATCCTCACCCATCTCTCTACACTCTTTCTACTGTAGACCACTGGAATTTCCCCCCCTACACAAAATTATGACTAGATGTATGCCTGCATGCATCGGTGTGTGTGTGTGTGTGTGTGTGAGTGAGTGAGAGTATTAAGCAGGGAGAGAGGCAACCCTGTACTTTCAGCTTCCCAGCTCAAATCAGGTGGGGGGGAGGGGGGGTTTAGCTGTTAGGCAGCTGTTACTCCATCAAGCCACCTGAGCCAAACATGAGAGCCCTCATTCATGCAGTCAAACACAGAGTCCCAGGCTACAACAACGCCACTTCTGCTGAGTGTGCGAGACAGAGAGCGTGCCTGAAAGATCGCAAGAGGTGAACTAAGGACAGATCACGGATGTCACGGGAGAGAGACAAAATGAGAAAGAGAAGAAAAGAGAGCAGGAGGGAGAGAGAGAAACTGTTTTTTGATGAGCTAGGTGACTGATAAACATCAAACGAAACCACTAAATAGAGCCATGGACATGTAATGGCGATGCATTGGTTGGGTTCTGCCAACATCAAACTCATCATGTGAACACTGCTTCATGTGGAAACATTCACACACCACCTAGCGTGACAGTTTTCTCAAAAAATGCACAGTGTAAGTTAAAAGGTGATGTAGCAAAGCACCAATGTGTCTCTCTCACTGCTCTCTCAACATCTCTCTCCTGTTCACGGTCACCATAGGTGACCAGGTGTGTTTAGGTGTCCCGACACAACATGCAGAGTGACTGGACACTCAAACCCCCAGTGTAAGACAGCAGGCGAACTGTGCTGCTACGGCAGCCATCTGTTTGACGACCTCCGGGGAATAGCTTACATGCTCCATGCTGAGCCGATGGGATATGAAGAGCTCAACTATCAAAGACCCGCTGAATAGTTCTCCTTGCACACCTGCTGTGAAAACTTGCCCTTGTGCTTTCTGTTCACTCCCACTCTTCCTTGTTCTTTCGTTCTCTTTCTTTCTCTCCCTCCACTTCTATGACTGTGTCCAGTCCCTCTCTCGTACATATCTGACTTTGAGTAAATATTTGCACAACACAGGTACAGGAGGGTGTGCCAAGTGGTTTTCAACTTTGTTCTCTTGGGAGTGTGACTGCAGATTTTTAATGGCATATCGTTGTTTGATGTTTTCTCTTTTAGTGTTTGCTTGTTTAAAAGTAGGGTGTCAAGAACAAAAGTCTTTCTGCATTGGGAGCATGTATGTATTCAGACCAGCTCCATATGATTTCCACCGTTGAAGAATCATACTGTGCAGTCGAACTTCACATAAAACATCACCACCAACTGTCAAAAATAAAAGGCTAACTATTGCCTACATCCCTTCACATCTCACAAAAGAGCGCAAAGAGGTTATTGCTTACACTGACGAAACCAACTAGGCCATAGCCGTAAGTCATCTACATGCTACAGGCCTTCTATATACTAGGCTAACCATACAACATGGTCTGGCCATACCTGACCCGAGTTGTTGGGACAGCAACCTATGATGGGATAAGGACTTTTCAAACATGTTGACATTCATGGCAATCTTTGGGTAGGCTGGGGAATGCACTTCTATTACTCGTAGTGTCACATTACGCTAGGCAATTGTATCAGCTTATTTTCAGTCACGGATAAATGCATTTGATGGGTGTGTTTGCTATATTGCTTGCTAATTCGGCGTATTAACCAGTTCACACGTCACTACCGATCTGCTCCACTGTAAAACGAAATGCATGTTCATGTGGCAAGATAAGAAGCCAGTCAACATGAATTGTCTATGCAGCGTTGCAGACATGCTAAACTTATCTAGTTAGCTGGCTTTGAATGCGAATATCGCTGTCTGGCTAGATTCTAGACGCTGGTTAGCACAGATTGGTTTACTACGGACTGAATTCACGTTAGTGACATGAAGTTACTGCAAAATTAAAATGCCTATCACGTAGACAATACATTTTACTCCATAAAGTCGATTTGTCGAACGGTTGCATGTGTTCGTACAAACACTATATTACTATATAACACGATATTAGCTGCATGGTCAGGTACTGACTATATGGATCCCAGTTCTAGTTTTTCTTTGCTATGCAGCAAGACAGCCAGCGAGCTACACAACTCGTTAGCTACCATTAGTAAAAGGTAACGTTAGCTAGCTGGCTTGCACATTACACTGCATGACAGACAACATTGGCTACCAAATATGTAAACAGTCGAGTTGTCAGCTTGCTCGGGGAATATTGGTCATAAGTGTCTTGTTGCAATCATTTAACCATAGCATATCTAGCAAACGTTAACTTAATAATTAAAATAATATTTCCTACCTGAAATAAAACACAATGTCTAATGTTAGCGCAACAACGTTGTACTGAACCCCTAGCCTGTGCTGCAGTGCAAAGGCAACCACCGTTGGTTCTAGATGAACGTTAACCAACGTTTATTAGTGAGCCGTTAGCTTCCAAGCTAACGTCAATGAGAACCTCACTGGTTGGCTACTACGCTGGTGTTGTTAGCGGTAGCTAGCAAGCTGATGCAGAGCTAAGGTTAGCTAACGTTAGCTACATCCCATGAAACATTTTTATCGTTAACTAAAGTCTATAAATTGTTACTTCTGTAAGCACATAGAAGTGAATTACGAAATATAGCAAAATATAACTGCCATACCTGTGTCCACAACGTGCGTTTATTCCGAAGATGGTTGACATAACATCGTATTACATTAACCAGCAATAGAACTCAGACTGCTGTAAACACAAACCAAACCCCGAGTGAACGACGCATGCGTAGAGTTAAGGAGTCTTCAACGTGAAAGACAGCTGTCACTTAAAAATAGGAATGATGCCACAGCGAATATATTATGCTCTTTTTTGTAAATGTTTGTTCGTTTCACAGCAGTGTTTCTTCAAATGCTGTTTTTAACTGCGTCCTGTAGTCAGATCAGTTCTGTAAGAAGGGCCTAGGCTATATTGGGCCTACACAATAGCCAACATTTTTATTTCACTATGTTCAGCTCATGAGGACCTTTTCTTGAACAGATAGTGCAAATTAAGCTATGTTGTAGACGGTCTTTCATTTATTTAACAGGATAAATATATTCATAAAAGATCTATTAATTACAGGACTTGACCTATACTGTTGAGTGCAGTCTCTTTACTCCATTGGATGGAATGTAAATGAAAAAGTAGGCCTCGGTGTGTTACACAACAGCTAACTGCTCCAGGTTTCCGCTTGATGTACTGTAGTTCCCTCCCATAAACATGTTCATTACACAATGTCCATTGGTGGAGGCAATCAACCTTCCAAGTTTCCTTCCTTTTGTGTCAAAGTTCCTCTGTGCTCTGCAGGCAGCCATTTCATAATGGAAATAGACACTATTTTGTACTTTCAATCCATAGCATCTAACGGATGTCAGTTGTTCCCATGCAATGATCTGCAACCCAATCACAACACTTGACATGTCACTGCAGATGTTATTTATTAGAATACCTGGGATCACCAACATTGTAAATAAAATTAAAAAAACTCCCTAGATGCTGAAATTCCTATTGAGCATAACCTTGTGTTCTAAAAAAGCCAAGTGAGGCTACAATTCTTCACTAGATCATACGCACACACTCTCATACATTACACAAAAAGGTCACTTCAGAAGAAACGTGTGGTGCAAAACATGCAATAATGCTTGTAACCACAAGATGGTGTCAGACATGTATTGTTCAGTAGTCAATGGACCAATTCGATAGATCAAGTACAGATCAGAATCAGAAACCATCATTCTGTGTAGAAAACAGCAACGACACATTCAATTTGGTGAGTTTTTATTGAATATTTTAGCATGCAATTACATTTCTCCACCCTCCCTTTCTTGACATCACACTGTCCCACATGTGAGAACAGGCCTTAGAACAAGCCAGTGCAAGAACAGATAGAACAAATAAAACACTCAAAAAACAACTCCATTCAGAACAAAACAATAATAATCATAATAATAATCAGGCTAAAACTTGCCTTGCATTACCTTAAGCAAAAGGGAAACCTTTCAAAAAGTGGCATTTCAAAAGAAACAAAATGCAATATAAATTACTCCTGCAGACATTTCCTTTAAAAGAGTTTCCACTTTAAAGAATCTCTGTTACTGTCTATATATTTAAATATAGTTGATTATATACCATATAAATGTGCAGTAAGTCCATCTAACGATGGTGTTGGCTGTATAAAATGACGGATGTGTACCATCTCCTTATTTCATTTACAATTCAATCGAACAATAGATTTGCAAAGAAAATGTCTAATACAGACGTAAAAATAGGTAAACATCTCCATTATCAATTGACAAACAAGTTATTTTTACCCATACCTTTATGCTTGCCAAACAGTTACAGTTGAGGAAATAAAATGCAAACGAAGAGAAATTAGTTCTTTTCAGGGAAAATACTACTACTACGCAAATAATAATAATAATAATAATAATAATAATAATAATAATTTGAAAGCTGACAATTAAGTGCTGCAGGCAAGCCACAGTACTTGTGGCCACACAGTGGGCACGTGAAGAAATGCGACGAGAAATGCGTCAGAGTGTTGTATCACAACTACAGAATCATGGACTCCTTTTCCAAAACTACATAGACGGCATGCATGACCTGGGGCATGGTACTGAAGGACTAGCCAAGACAGAGCTGGGGGACTCACACAATGCAATGCTTGGGTATGAAGTGTTATTAAATGGAGCGGAGGAGGTCAGATGGGAGAATGGATAGGGTGGTGTGTGTGTGTGTGGGGGGGGGGGGGGTCAGTAGAGGGAATCATCTCAGGCATTGTGGTGAAGTCCAGCATAGCGGTACATGACAGGCACCATAAGAAACAACTGAAGTTCTTTCCATGTGCCATTTCATCTCCTCGTCAAACCAAAACCCTGTTCCCAGGACTTAACAAATACTGGTGTCCGAACACAAAAAGATACAACCAAATATCATTAAGCCACAGAAGCAAGAAGGAAACAATTCTTCTTTAAGTGTATCATAAGTAATAATAATAGTAACAATAGCAAATATTAGGATGTTTCTTTGCTTATTTTAGCCCTGTCACTGTATTGAACAAAGTCAGTACATATTATGTCTGGGCTCTAGCGCCACCTGTTGGATAATCTGAACTACAGGAGGCAGACTGACCTAAAATGGAGACCAACTTGACCAAAACAATGAAGGCTGACTTTTTACAAAGCAATCCCTGATACGTCTTTGCCCCCAGTTAACCTCTTCGAGAAATGATAGTATGATAGTAAAATGTATTGTACTGGATTGTGTAGATTATACTTAGTATCTAATGATAGGGGTGTAAAAAAAAAACTATTTGAGTCACAAAATTATGCTTTGTGATACTGTATTGATTCTAACTGTATTGATTCTAACAGTATAGATTTTAAAATATAAATAATTAAATTAATTTCTTTAGATTACACAAAAATAGTGCCATGTTAGAGGTTACGCAACCGGAAATAAATCCAAATGCAGCTCCTAATGTTCTAATTGCACCAAAAAAAAAAAAAAGTCAACTCAGATTTCATGCATTTTGGTGATTTGTGATTTACTATGACTGCCTTTGGATTTAAAAAAAAAAAAATTAAAAAAAATACACTGAATCATATCACCAATGTATCGCAATACACTATCGCATAACCAGATCTTTGCCAATAAACAGTCCTGTTTAACAGTCTTGATACATGTCTTCCATCACTCACTTAATAAATATTGATTGTACAAAAGATGTCCCACAGCAGACTGGATATGTTAAGTAATAAATATTCCTACCAAGCCGAGGTTACGTTTGAAGCAGGCTGAATCCTGTCAGGTGAAGACAAATAAAATGTGACTAAACAGAAAGTGCATACTTCCACAATCTACCAACAATCTAACCACAAAAACTCCCAAGAGGTGACAAAGCCTTGGTCAAGTTGTTTATACCACTAGTCGCGAATGCCTCCATCCAGACATTAAAAAAATAAACCCTATTATAAATAGGAGCCCCCCCCCCCCAAGCACTGTATATAACACATAGCTTCACCCTGCCAAATCTGATCACCTTCTCGGACGAGACGGCAAAATTGAGCATTCAGTGCACCAGACAAAAACCAACTCCCTCGTCAATACAGGGTTCACTACAAGAAAGACCATTCATCAGGCATTTTGTGTGACAGAAATGTCCCATTTTACCAAACAGGGGTGCAACACCAGAAAGACCGATTGATTGACTGATTGCAATATATATTATTTTTCTAATTTGTGAAATGATGACCAAAACTAAAAGAGAGAAAGAGATCCTGATACAAAATATTTTGACAAACAACTTCACGGAAGTTAGTGATGTTTTTTCTTCTTTTTGTAATAAAATCAAAGTAAAAGCCATCCAGGAGATCCTGTAACTCTTCTGGAAGGACCTTTTAGATGCAGCGTAAGCCCCTGTCGAATGTCATACTTTCTTTGCTGATTAGGTCTAACACTCCTTGAGAAAAGGAAACATAACACAACCAAAACAAAAACACATCCACAAAACTGAAAACAAAGACAAAGAAAAACAGATTCATTTGACCTTCAACCTTTGTCTGTAAACATGACGCTTCCCACTGTGACCTCATGGGACAACGCAGAGCATGACAGATCCATCTCATACACACTTACAGCTCATCATACACACTGACCACATACACACTGCCACACAGTCAGGTCACATGGCATTGCATCTCCGTAATGCAGGCTGTGACATAAGGTAAACAATAATGCATTTACCATATTAAGATCAGTTTGACACTTATTTTACATCAATTCCCATAACTTGTAGCCTATGATCCTAATGATGAAATCCACAATTAATTGAGACTTCAATTCACTGTGCGATTTGAATAATGTAAATGTTTTTCCTTTCAGTCAGTGTCAAGCTAGTAAACCATACCACTGAACCAATGAGTGGCATCTCAAAATATCAAAAACAGTTTGGCTTAAGTGGCATTTCTAGAGCAATGCTCAGCACCCAACTTACAACAAAACACGTACACACACACACACACACACACACACACACACACCAAGCAAATGATGGGTAACCTCACAGGTGGAAAAAACAGGAATAAATAAAAAGCTAACCATTATCAAATAAGTGCAATCCTTCCATGTGGCAAACTACTTGCATGCAGGTTCATTCCGGTGACAAATATTTTAGCAGCATAAGCTAAATGATAGACAGTAATAAGCAAACGGCCTTCTCAGTGCTGTGGCTTACTCAGCTTTTACAGTGGAAAACAAACATTTCTGTATATGTAGTCTGTGGGGAGGCTATAAGTGAGATTAGGCTGCTGTATAATCATACCGAGACAGGTGAGGATGAGCTTTCTGTGCATCCACATATTACCGGCTTGGGTGCCACAACTTTCAGTTTGTGCTCATTTGCCCCAAGTTAGATTAGCCGTGGCATGTAATTCTGAAATGACATTGCAAGAGCTGCGCTCGCCCCTGTGAGATTGGAGATCTCGATTTCCCTGCTAAACATCCGACAATAGCTCAACGTTGCTGAGAAAGGTCAAGCTCTCTTCACTAGGCCTGAGAGCAACCTTTGGGAATTTCTGATTGGATACAATGACAACCAATGGGGGTGTGAGAGCATCCTGCCGACGACGCCAACACACCCCTGTAAACTACCGAGCGTGAGAGGAGACTACGGTTCTGGAAAACAAAAAACAAAACAAAAAAAACAGGCTCAAGTGGCACAGTGGCGAGGATGAAGTGAAGAGAAAGCAAATCGATCATGGCGACATGGCGAAACTGCAGCTCACTGCTGGCTCAGATGATTTGTTGTTTTTTGTTGTAGGGGGAACGTTACTGTGGTGCCGTGTTGCCATTTGTAGTCGTCTTGTCTTGCCCAACCCCGCCCCAACATGGGGTTATCAACCCACAGGTGTCAGCACTTCCTGCAGCATTGGGGAAAGAGATGTCGCCAGCCTGCATTGCCCCCTGCAGGTGGAAGACCAGTCTTGAGTCTCAGCTGCCGTTCAGCAGCACCTCAGGCCCGGTGGTGGAGGAGTGGGGGCTATCGGAGCGTGATGGTGGGCCCGTCTTCATCATCAGCTTCCCTATGCCCAGCCTCCCAGAGCCAAGGCCTCCCGGAGACAAAGCCTTCCTGTTTTAAACACACACAAAATGCAAAATATAAACATGTTCTTGTACATAAAGACACAAAGCTGAACGCATATGCAAACATGTTTGTGTATGAGTTTGTGCGCGTCTCTGTGCGTGTCTTTGTGCGTGCGTAAATCTTACCTGAAGGCCATCTTCTTGAGCAGGTGATGGTCCATCCCATCGGGAGAGAGCTTCTGGGGCTGGGGCTCAGTGCTGGGGGGGGGCAGATGAGAGCTCTGGGGGGGTACTCTCACCTCCAGGGGCTCCTGCCGAGAGGAACAGGCAGTGTGCTTTAGACAGATGAGTTTAAATCTGCCCAGCAACACATGTCTGTGGTCCTGAACGTAGAGCCATTATGGAGTTTAGAGTAGCCAGCATATTGGCAGCACAACTGCCATTTAATGGGGTCATAGTCAACCGTTGGAGCCCATAAAAACTAGCTAGCAAGTTTATTCATTAATGCATTTGAGCAATGAATTCTGTAATACAAATGCTATTCTTCTCACACTTTTTGCAGGATGTCTAACCAATAGCAAAACCTATATAGTACACAACATGGGTAGCTACTCATTTATCTAACCATGTATCAAGTAAATTTGAAACCCTTACTGACCAAAGTCAATAAATAGAGAAAGGAATGTAAAAACCTGCATGCCTTAACTTCTATATACATATATTCTATATATACATACTCAAGCATTTTTTTCTTACATTTCCACCTTAGTTAATGCAATTTCAGCATGCCAACAACCCGATCTGTTCTCCAGGTATAGAATGGGTGAACCTGCACCTGCATGGGGTTCTGGTGTGGCTCGTTGTCCTCCAAGTCCAAGGCAGACAGTTCCAACTCGATGTCCCGGTCTGGTTCACTCTCTGCACAGTACGGACTCGTTTCTGCATGAAGGAGATCCATCCCCAGCTTCTCTCCACCAATCAGAGAGGGCCGGCGTGCTTGCAGCTCTGCCACGCCCAACTGGTCACTATTCAACATACACACAGACAAATGTTGAGAAACTTATAAGCAAGAGACAAATGGTTTATATGAATCCAAATCATTTATACCTGGACATATGGATATTATAAAGAAAAACCTGTTACAGGAAAGTGTTACAGTTTCTGAATTAAGCTTTGAGAGGGTGGGGATTGGCCGAAACGTGAGCCAATTCACACACAATCACTCCAAAGCTGAACGTGCTAGGAGCTGTGAGAACTGAGAGAACACACTGACTGCGGTTCTATTTTTAGATACTGAGAGAGGAGGGAAGCAACTGCAGCACAACAGGGGAATCCGAGACAGAGACAGAGACAGAGAGAGAGAGAGAGAGAGAGAGAGATTTAACAACAACAGTTTGCCCATATTTAGAGCAGTCACACAGTGCCCACCTGCACACATTCTCCACATTGGCTCACTTATAGCCATTCCCACTTATGGCATACAGGGCCAATGGAGGGCCACCAGATGGCACTAAATCAGGCTGCTTACCTCAGGAAAACAAACATCCTTGCAAATGCATGCACAGATTTAGGGCGCAGCACTTCCGATGCTAGTTCAGGTGCATATATTCGATGCAGCCTTAGAAATAGGCAATGATGACCTAGATCTAGCTTAATTCGGAAACTAGATGCGTAGCACAGCTATGATGTTGGGAATCAGAGATGGGATGACAAACTTTAGAAACATCCCATTTCAGCTTTGAACAGCTTTTCTCCCCCCAATTGCAAACTACCAGACCCATCTGATTAAGTGTGTCCACACAATGACCAAATAGTAAAATCTAACATATGTTATGATATATAATATTTCACCTCTGGTATGGCCTAAGGTTCTACCCACCTCTCCAAGAAGCTGGAGTGGCTGGACGAGTCAGAACCTCGCGGACCCCATCTGTAATCTCCATGTCCAATGTGGGGACTGTAATCTGCAGGAGTACACAACATTTGAGAAAACAATTAGTAAAAAAAATATACAAGTCACATCGGGGATCTTTTTAACTAAATTAAACCAAATATTACTTAAGGGTAAGGAGGCTGTAACCCTGATAAATGAGTCATCCTAAAATTTCCCTTGGGATGGATGAATAAAGTATCCATCTTTCTATCTATTTCTCCATCTATAAAATAAACCACAATATAAACAAACCACAATAACTTTATTGACTATGCAGAGGCTGGAGGTGGATTTGTGTGGGTGATTGAGGTTTTATTTAGTACATCGTTTGTTCAATGGAAGGCAGTCTGAGCACGGCTCCTTTTGGGGAGATGAAAGGGAGGGTTTCATTGATATGCACAGTGGTACCCTTCGACACAGAGAGGGAAAGGAGTCCTGCTTAGTGATCAGCCCTTGTCTCTTTCCCTCTCCCTCGCTTACCATCTACTCAACAGCAAACCAAAACCTGCAGATTTTCTAGAGCTCTCTGCTTGATTAACACACTGGCTTTTGTTTTGTTTTGTTTCTTCTGAAGGATAGAGGGCGTGGAAAAAAAAAAAAAAAAAAAAAAAAAAAAAAAATCACAAATGTGTTTACACTGCTCTGCTGTTTCACATGAAACCACTTCTAGAATCTTCAAATCACATTCTCTTGCACAGCAGCCGTGACATCGGCACACAGAAGCAGTTGACCTGTGTGTTGCCCCTAAAGATGGATGCCCAGATAAATTTCAATAGCTCAGCCTCTTGGAGCATAACCAATTATGGTTATGCTCTAACCAACCAAAATTAATAACCAGCCAACATTTCTACTTGGAGCTCTAAAAAGAGGAAGATGAAGACTAATTCATGAGCCACTGTAAGCAGGCTTATACATTTATAGTTTTAGGAACTGTCCTACACTCAAACTGGAACATGGCTCCACATTACAAAGAAACAAGTGAACCATTATCAAAGTCCTTCTAAAAATCTTTACAAGGACCTCTTGAACTTTTACAAGTGCCATGTGTCTTGTACAGCACAATAAAATTCAGTGGTTTGGCTTTGTGTCCAAATCTTAAAATCGTACACATTTTACAATGATTAAATAAAACTATTTTATGTTTTCATTGTATTGAGCAAGTAAGTCAATTGACTGAAAGCTGAAGTGACCGTTCGGTGCGCCCTTATGACAGGCTAACCTCTAAAGTTGACAGGCGTGGTGTTGACACTGCCCTGCGAGGCAGTGGCTTGGACTGGGTCAGTGGTGTGGTAGCCGGTCCGGGAGGCGCGGGAGATGGCCCCCCACTTGGAGATGATGGGTCCTTCCCCGAACGGGATGATGGGGTCCTCCTCCTTCAGTCGGCGGTACGGCTCAAACATGTGCAGCCAGCGCTTGCCGGTGCCACTCTCTACATCCTGCTGCAGGCACAGGCAAAAGACAAAGTAAAAGTACAGTGAGTGGGAGTTAGTAGACTCACAAAGTTGTGGTCAGGAATTGGAAGCTGAACGAGCCATTTCTCAGGCAGCGACACCGTCGCTGTTCCACCTGGCCCCATGTGCAAAAAAGACATACGTGTAACATGTTACATTAGCATAGGACAAGCAACTAGAGCACAAATGACACTGTTCACAGAACTTAACTGGAATAAAAACACTGGATAAAAATGTATACTGCATACTAATGCAGGTCACTTTGGCTAAAATTTTCTGCTGAATGACTAAATGTAAATATTCTGAATAAATCAACAAGCACAAGACTGACAACTACACTAGAGAATGGATCATTCTTGGTTGTCTAGTAACTGCACATGTACTGTAAATGTTCAAGGATAAGTTTGTGAAGATGTTTGGTAGACATTTGAAGTTTGGGCAAATGTTTTTATTGCTCTCTGGAGCCCTGGATTCTCAGCCAGTTTCATTCCAACTCTACAAGTGAATGTTATCAAAGTCAAAGTCTTGACATGTGAAGAAATTGACAATAAAGCAGAATTTGACTTTGAATGTTATGCAATAGGTTAAAATATTTGGTGTTCCCAGCAGAAAAATCTCACAAAAATGTTTTTATTTCGGTCTGCAACAGTCAGTGTGTGTGTGTGTGTGTGTGTGTGTGTGTGTGTGTGTGTGTGTGTGTGTGTGTGTGTGTGTGTGTGTGTGTGTGTGTGTGTGTGTGTGTGTGTGTGTGTGTAGATTAGAAAAGAAGCGGTGGGCATCAGCCGTCAGGAAGTGTAGGAGGAGGAGGAGGAGGAGGAGGAGGAGGAGGAGGAGGAGATGGTGAAACAGTGCTCGCACTCTTACTGAATTTTAAAATCCATCTATGGTGTGCTTGCACCTCTTACTGAATTTTAAAATCCATCTGTGGTGAGCCCATATGGTCAATCCATCATTCATCGATCATTTAATACGCAGTACATGATCTACCCATAAAAGCCATGGCAGTGATCAATCACGGTAAGCACTAATAAGGAATGGACTGACTGTCTTGGCAGTCAAACAATGGTGGTATGGTGGCAGGACCCAGCCGTGGCGCAACTGGCTGGGGCACCTGCACCGTATGCCCGCGACCCGGGTTCGATTCCCGCCCCGTGGTCCTTTCCAGATCCCACCCCGACTCTCTCTCCCACTCACCTCCTGTCTTTCTCCACTGTCCTGTCTAATTAAAGGCATAAAAAGCCCCAAAAAATATACTTAAATAATAATAATAATAATAATAATAATATACTTATATATAAAAAAAAAAAGTGTATGGTGGCAGCAGAACAAGCCCTGACCATGTGTTGCGCTCCAGTGTGTGTGTGTGTGTGTGTGTGTGTGTGTGCGCGCACAGGGCTTTATGTTATTGCTATCGTACAATCTCCTAAAAAAGCATTGGTAGTTGTCTTCAGACCTGTTGAACTCACATTGAGATCAGGTGAGAGGAAGCAGAGCTCCCAACACTCAGAATCTGCCCTATGAGTAATCATCACTAGACACACCACCAAACCTCTAAATGCACACAAGACTACCCAAAGAGCTGGACTAAAATGTCCGGAAAAGACGTCAGTGGGAGAAATGCATGCATGTGCGGAGAACACATAGTGTGTGTGTGTGTGTGTGTGTGTGTGTGTGTGTCCTCCACTCACCATGTGTTGCGAGCAGGAGTTGTACATGGAGCTGGCATAGGGCTCGGAGTCGAAGGGGCTGATGGAGCCACACGACCAGGGCGAGTAGTGGGCCAGACTCTCCTCCGCACGCAACTTACAGCTCACACACGCACCGCCCACACTATCAGCATGCTGCTGCTGCAGAGAGAGAGAGAGAGAGAGAGAGAGAGAGAGAGATTGTGCAAGACAAATGAGAGAGGAAGCAAGGCAGACAGAATTCATTAATTAAATTGAAGGAAGAGGGGATTAAAGAGTGGAAACAAGGAGGAGAAAATTAAGAAGGTGAAGAAAGACGAGAAACGGAAAAAGAATTTGAGTGACCCAGCCGCCCCTAAGATCTGTGAATGTCAGCCCATCCCTGAAGATGACTCAGCGTTTTGCAGAGCAAAACATTCAAACATCCCCCAAATCCTGCTCTGAGAAGCCCTCCATCTCATCACAGTCCCATATACACCTAACCCAGAAGTAAGAATCTGGAGTTCTGAGCTCCACAGAGCTAAGGATGCTACCGTTGCGTCCGCATTCAGCTTCTTACGCCGTTGCCTAGCAACAGTCACACTTTAAATAGCTTAGCATGTGGGATGAAATGAAATTAACAAATTCTGCTACAAGATGACAACACAAAAGGTGAAAAGCGGAAGACGCCTTAAGCCCAAAGCCATTTCACTGTCATTACTCAAACAAATGTAGGTTGGTCGCTTAAAAGGGAAAGTATTTTTCACTCTCGTCCACCCAAACACACACACACACACACACACACACACACCCTACCTCAGCACAAAAATCAACAGCAAAGACAGGTGAGGACTGGGAGGGCCGGCTGACGTTGTTATGGTGATGCGCCCACTGTTCCTGTTTACGGTGGATCATGTCCTCGTAGCCGAGAGGTGCGCGTGCATATGAGTCCTGAGAGCAGACAGCGGGACGGTGAGTCTGTCAAAAAAACACACACACACAGAAGAGAGTTGAGAGTATTTATGACAACCGTTCTTTGTGAAATGTCCTTGTATGTATGTGTCTGTATATGGGTGCATGCAAGTGTGTATTAATATGGGTTCAGTGAAACCATTCTGTTGTCCCTTACGTGTGATGTGTGTATATAAGTGTGCTTGTGTGTGTGTGCGCATACCCTGTGCAGTGCGGCCCTGTGATCCATGGAGCCGCAGTAAGGGCTGTCCAGTGAGTTATAGCGCTCCCTGGTGGGAGGAGGCTGGCAGGCGGGCGAGTGCAGCACCTCGGGTGGCAGTGAGTTGCTCCGGCCATCCTCCCTCTGGTACAGCTGCGGCCGCCACGCCCGCCTACTGTCGTAGACGGGCGCGTAGACGCCGTGAGCGTGCCCGTGGCCATGAGCGTGCCCGTGGCCGGGGCTAAGGGAGCCGCACGCTGCCGGTGGTGTTTGCGGCGGCGGCGGCTGGCCATATGAAGGGCCAAGACGCTCCCGCGTGGCCAACAGAGATGGCTGGTCGGTGTACGGCGACGTTGGGGGATAGGAGGACTCGGCTACGTTGCCAGAGCGCAGGAAACGAGCCACACAGGGTTTGGAGGGGAGGCCGGAGGACGTATAGTAATTACCTGGAGTGGGAGAGAGGGAGGGGGGGAAGGGAGAGGGACTGTGTAAATGAGTGCTAAACTAAATGACCGTCAAAAACAAAATAAGGATGTGAGGTACACAGGTTAAAAAAAGGGGGAAATCCTCCCCTTCCATTCATCTAAGAAAAGCATCTTCTACAAATGAAAGTGTTCCATTTTGATCACAGCGATCCAGAATTAATTTGTCACGAAAGTAGTTGACTCAGTAAAATCTTTGTTGTTATTTATTCTTGTTTGTACTGCTAATAGCTTGTTGGTGGTTGTCTTCAGACCTGATAAACTCACATTGAGATCAGGTGAGAGGAATCAAAGCTCCCCCACTCAGAATCTGCCCTATGAGTAATCATCACTAGACACACCACCATGCACTACAGAGACAGGAACGCTCAAATGACTGTTCAAATCTTTTGTGCTACATTACAAAAGGTCCATTACATAAACATAGCCAATTCAACTCCTACATACACAGACCAAAGCTGAATTTTTTTGACAGACTTTATGAACAATGTGGCCTAGACAAAAAAAAAGGGTTGCAAAGCAAGGTTGTTGAAGAGTTAAGTATTTTTTATTAGCTTTTTGTTGAATTATATTAATTCACCCTAATCTACTGGCATTTTTTATCAAGTTTAGAAAATGGATTTTTGCAAAATAATCATTGAATAATCATGATCTCAATATTGTCCAAAACAGGGTTCATTTTTGCCATAATCGAGCAGCCATAACTCACTGGCTGTCTGGAAGGGGGGCACGTCACACGTAGGGGACCGCTGGTCCTGGTAGTAGAGCTCGGGGTGTCCCCTCAACAGGAAGTGGGCAGACTTGGGAGAGGCCCCGCCGCCCATCTCATGGGCTGTGGCGTTGGGAGACAAGAGTAAGGCTTGAGTCTGGCTGACGGGCGTCTTTGGAGGTGAAACAGTCTTTCTGGAAAAAGGATGACGACAAAAATACATTTAAACACAACCAAAACACACCAGTAACCACAATGGAATGGAAATTTGCCCGTTTCATACAGCTTATTGTTTTAACAAAGAGCAACAGGTCCATTGTTTTGTTATTCATTCCACTGTAACTAGCACAACTGAAGTTAAGTGAATACAGAAGTGAATAAGGAGTAATTGCATAAATCGAAAAAAAATCAACTTTGTAACTATTAAAAGGCAATTAGATTTTAGACTGTGGACATGCTACGGAATGTAATGTAGAACAACAGCATGACTTACTGCTCTAGGTTAATGGAGGAGGACTGTGAGAGTGTGTTGGCACCATTGGGTAGCGTCCTCTTCAGGTCATCCAGTGCATCTGCACCGCGGGGGATGAGCTGCGTGGGCGAGTGGCCGTCAGGGGCCTGCGTGTCCTTCTCTGGGCCCTTCAGACACCCCAGAGAGGGCTCGCCCGTCTGGATACCCCCCTTACAGTTGGGCGCTTTACCCATAACCCCCTGGGGGAGCAGGAAGGGGCGGGAGGCCCCACTGAGCTTCTTGTTCCTCATTCTGTACCTGGGCAAAGAGGAGAGAGGACTGTACACTCATAAAGAGGTCATAAAGAGGGGAGAATCAGAAGTGATGCTTGCATGGGAGAGTGAATTCATTGTTTGGCCTCACCGTTTACCAGTTACTAAGAGGAATTGAGAGCAATGTCTGCACATGTGTGTACGTGTTTGTGTGTGTGTCCATATGCATGTTTTCATATGTGTGTGCTCCTATGTGATGTTTGTACCCTCACTTCTTAGCTTGTCCCATGTAGGTGTGTGTGTGTCCATCTAGTGTGATTGCACCTCTTACTGAGTTTTAAAAATCCATCTATGGTGTGCTTGCACCTCTTACTGAATTTTAAAATCCATCTATGGTGTGCTTGCACCTCTTACTGAATTTTTAAAATGCATCTATGGTGTGCTTGCACCTCTTACATGATTTTAAAATCCATCTGTGGTGAGTCCTTATGGTCAGTCCACCATTCAGCTATCATTTAATACACAGTGCATGATCTACCCATAAAAGCTAAAGATGTATAATACTGATCTTTCAATCAGTCACCTTATTTATCCAATCTATCTATCCACAGTATACATGTTGCATGATCTTTGGCAGACAGACAAAATAACGATCATCCTTCATTAAGTCTGCAATGGCCACGGCAGTGAACAACAAAGATTCTAGAACAGAGCTCTGTTCTAGAATCTTTGGTGAACAATCACGGTAAGCACTGATTGTCCCCCCAGTCATAAAGAATGGACTGACTGTCTTGGCAGTCGAACAAGTGTATGGTGGCAGCAGAACAAGTGTATGATGGCAGCAGGTGTGTGCACTGACCATGTGTTGCTCTCCAGAGTGTGTGTGTCCGTCAGAGAGAAGGCTTTATGTTATTGCTGTGCCCTACCTTCACATATTCATTATGATCACTAATTGGTGACAAGTTTAAAAGATTGTACAATCTCTTAAAAAAGCATTGGTTGTGGTCTTCAGACCTGATAAACTCACATTGAGATCAGGTGAGAGGAATCAGAGTTCCCAACACTCAGAATCTGCCCTATGAGTAATCATCACTAGACACACCACCAAACCTCTAAATGCACACGAAACTACCCAAAGAGCAGGACCGGAATGTCCAGAAAAGACGTCAGTGGGAGAAATGCATGTATGTGCGGAGAGCACATAGAGTGTGTGTGTGTGTGTGTGTGTGTGTGTGTGTGTGTGTGTGCGTTCACTCACTCTTCCCCAGCTCATCCTAAAGATATGCCAGCCTCTGTGCCAGATCGAGTGTATGGATGAGTGTGTGTGTGTGTGTGTCCTACTGCGTTATACCTGCTGTTGCTAGGTTACGGGGACGCTGGCGAGACACGCCGCTCCGTCTGGCATCATGTTTTTGTTTGTTTTTATGTAATGTTCGTAATTTTATGTAATGTTCTGTTATTTTTGTATTTATTTGTCAAGTTAAATGTTTTCACCTTTTATTTACGTTACTTTCGATAGTTTTTGTGTTATTCTTGGTCCTTTTTTCTGGCTGATAACTAACGGTAACGTTAGTTTCTATTCGACTGGGCTGATGAGCTTGCCTTGACTAGAAGCTAGCCGTCCCTCTTCCATCTGACGCTGCACATCCTCTGTCTGGACTCGTCTGGACGGAAAGATTGCTCAGGGCAATGGGCATACTCTGCGAGAGATCTGCAGCAGCCACGACCACCGAGCTGCGGCTGACCTGCGAGCTGCCATAACGTTAACATTAACGTATAGCCTCTGACGCTGGGTGCCTGCAGTCTGGATTGAGTGCTAACGTGGGGAGCTCTGATGGCGACGTCGGGAGAAGCAACAAACGTCTTGCTAAAGCCACCGAGCTGCTGATCAGCAGGAAGATCGCCCATCATGACTTCAGACTGTTGTTCTTTCCGGTGCTCTGCTCTCTAGACTGCCAGTAGTGCTAAATCTGAGTTGGTCAGTGAAAGATCTTTGTTGGTCTTGCATTGGCAGTTTCACGCGGGTCATCATTGCCCTTGGACTTTTTCAGCCGGTTGGAAATTGGACTAATTTTAACATGATTATTATTATTTTATTTATTTATTTTCAATTTTCTGTGTTGTCTGTCTTGTATGTCTTAGTGTCACGGGAACGCTGGCGACTACGCCGCTCCGTCCGGCATCTTTTGTGTTTGTTATTTTTTTTTAAATGTTTTTGTCATCTGGTGTCAACGCTGGCGACTACGCCGCTCCGTCTGGCATTTTTTGTCTTATTGTCTTTTGTTTTTTGTCAATGTATTGTATGTAGAGCGCTTTGGGTTGCACTTTGTGCATGTTAAATGCGCTATACTAAATAAAACTGACTTGACTTGACTTGACTTGCTGAACTCTCCAGTTTGCATTTTATCCTGCACGCCTCAGACAAGGTGTGGTTGTATGCACACACACACACACACACACACGTGTGCATTTCTATATGTATATATTCAACAGTGTTATGTCTGTGCCTACTCACTTCTCTAGTTCGTCCTGAGTATGGGCAAAAGTGCAGTTGGACCCTCGTGGGCAGCCCCCCTGCTGCCGTAGGTCTCTGCACATGCTAGTCTTGTACTTGCTGTTCGGCTGTGGCTGAAAAAACACACAGATCAGTGACCCAACACACACACACTATTGAAACAGACTCTTATCTGCACAGTATGCATCGACATCTGGCATACATCTTGTTTTGCACACACACACAAACAACTCAACATTACACTGAGAGCCGTCTTACAAAGCAGGATTACACAGTTGTTCAGACAACTACACTAAGGAAAAAAACTCCATGACCCTTTTCAGTCCTTGTTTACGCTCCTGTCTGAGATTTGAGGGGTTTCCAGAGTGTGCTCTCTCCTGCTCTCCAACTAACTCACTATCTTGCTCTGCAGCCCTCTACGCTCAACTTTAGCAAGCCAAGGCAAAATGGCAAACCCTTCTTCAAAGCCTGTCTGAACAGGATTACCACCTCTGCCTGACAAAAGTGAGAATTACTCCAGCAGGGTCAGAAACAAAAAGTCCTCTTTTTGACAAACTACAGAGCCAGTGAAGTTGACTAAATTGCGTATGTTCTTGGTACCGTGTGATTTATTTTACAGAGTTAAGACCTTTATGGCAATAGGATACAACAGAGACATAATGTAAGCATTGCAGATGGTGCAGCCGTGACAAAGTGATTAAAGTCATTAAGTCACAGTTTGGTCTTTAGTGTGTGGAAGAGAGATGTGGTTGTCTTCAGACCTGTTAAACTCACACTGAGATCATCCGAGAGAGCAGAGCTCTCCCCTCAGAATCTGCCCTATGAGTAATCATCACTAGACATACCACCAACCTCCTAAACACACACTACCAAGACCGCTGGATTAAAAAAAAAAAACAAGAAAGTCTTTGCCCATGTCCTCTTGGGGGCTCCACAGGATTCAAATGTAATGCATTAGAGGAAATGGCCCATAACCTAAATGTTCCATAAATGTAATATTACAAATCTATCTCCAATAGAACTATAAATTGTACGATAGAATTTTAAAAGTGTCCTAAAATTGTTGATAGAATTGCTTTAAAACTTAAACTGTTTACCATGTTAGTCGCTTTGGTTAAAAATGTGTCAGCCAAATGTAATGTAAAGAACTAAGAGAAACTGGCAAAAAGCATTGACTGATAAAGGTGCTGATTAGATACGGTCATGTATGGCTGACCGTCTCTGCTCTAGGCATGATGGGCTGAAGGAGAGTGGTGAGGTCTTACCTGGGGCGTTTCGTGACTTTTCTTGCTGAAGTTCTGGATGAACTCTACCAGTCCATGGACTACTACTTTCACAGCCAACATTACACTCTCCAACTCCTCCCAGGTTGGAGGTGCAGCATCTACACACACACACACACACACACACACACACACACAACAAAATAAAGAAATTGCAGCTTATAGACTTATTCTATATAGCTTTTTTTTTTTTTCATCATACATAGGAGAAATGAATGCTGTGTACATTTGCAAATACATGTACCTGAAGACTGCAAGCAAACAGAAAAAAAAAACACAACACAGTTCCCAAATGTGAGCACACCTATGGCTTATTGCTTAGCAAGGCTCACCTGCATTGTGGTCTATGTTGGCCAGGAGTTCCAGGTGTGGTCTCAGGCTGTTCAGGTTGGCCGGGTCCCCCGTCCTCTGCAGCACGATCGTCAGCTCCTGGACACTCTTTGCAAACGACTCGGGCGACTGCAGCTGTGAAAACCACAAATAAATAAACAAACAACGCAACAGAATGCACAAACACCAATTCCTATCCCTCAGTTCAATAATAATTTACAAGCGGAGACAGATATGCAATCTTTTATGCAATATGCAGTCAGGATACAGAGTTGCATCTCTACTCAAACTGTCTGGTAAGTGTGTGTTCTTATCGCATAGATCATTTAACCCCAAATGTGTGAAAGATATTTTCAGTGTGGCTTTCATGGTTGTCTTCAGACCTGATAAACTCACATTGAGATCAGGTGAGAGGAAGCAGAGCTCCCAACACTCAGAATCTGCCCTATGAGTAATCATCACTAGACACACCACCAACCGCAGACTACAGAAATAGACCTAGAATTACAACCGGGACATTACATTCCCAGCAATGCTTTGTTCCGTGTTAAACAAGGAAGAGGAAGTCATTCAAAATGTGGATGGGGAGGAACACACATGGCACATTTCCTGACTTCTAACACACACACACACACGATGGTGCATTTATCTATAAGTATAATGGAGCAGCATGGCAAAAAAAATATATTGTAAACATGATGAAGAATGGTCACAACTATATCCATGCTGTTGATGCTGGTACTGTGACTATGTAGGGATCCTATGAACTAACTAACCTCATGTCTCCTTTTCTTCACAAAGACAAAAACAAAAAGATCTCACAGCTCTAACTTTGCCTCCGTTTCCTTCAAATCAATCTCTTCTTCAATAATAATATATACACATCTACTGATCCATTTATCTGTAAAAATGTCTAAACGGCAGAGCCGTAGCATAGCTGTAGCATCTGTGTCCAGCACTTACGGGCCTAACCAGTGCTCTCGGGGATCCAGGTTCGAATCCAACCACTGTCTTGTCCATATATAGGAGATATATAACTTGTATTTCAAAACAAGTAAAATATAACACCCTATGATCTGGCACAGACCTTGTCGATAATGGACTGCATGTGGGACTTGTGAACCAGGTCTCCATACAGCAGCGAGGACCACTGCTCGGGGGAGATGCGGAGCCCGGCCTCCATGGCGATGTGGACGATCTGGGCGTCATGTTCACGTCGAAGTGCCTCGTAGGTGCGGAACTCCTCCTTCAGCTGCATGAGCGACGAGTCCTCATCCCGCTTGGTAACCTGGAGACAAAACACCTTTATTTACAAAACCCATCCGTGTGTGTGTGTGTGTGTGTGTGCAGTCAGTCTTTGTGTTTAATGCAATACTAAAAAAGAAACTAAATCCATCGAACTCCAGGTAGCACCACGGGGAGGTAAAAAGCAATATCAGGTTTTTGTTTACCTCACTGTTATATGCGTGTCATTTTTATTATGGGGTTTTCCACTGATACTTTGCTTTCTTCACGACTTTCTGAACACTGATAAAGAGTACTAGAGTAATATGAAGTCATGATGGTCGTCTTCAGACCTGTTGAACTCACATTGAGATCAGGTGAGAGGAAGCAGAGCTCCCAACACTCAGAATCTGCCCTATGAGTAATCATCACTAGACACACCACCAAACCTCTAAATGCACACAAGACTACCCAACTAGCTGGACTCAAAATGTAGGGCATTACATTAAAAAGGTCCATTACATAAATATTACCCAAGCACCTCCTACATACACAGACCAAAGATAACATCTATACACATTTTTGAGTTCGGGTTTCCTTCATTTCAACTGTGGCCAAAGCCAAAGAATATTTTGAATATGCAGCTTTCACGTATCAACTAAAGAATGGTTGTTTTTGCGGAAGTCAGATTAGGGCAACATTTTTTTTCCCTGCAAGGTTATGTTGACATGACTACAGTCCAAATATTGGCAAGAATAAAAAAAAAAAACTGAAGCCGTGTTGAGAAAAAGGAAGCTAGCGTCGAAACAAGCAAACTTCATATCAATTCACACAGAGTCTTTAAGTGCGCTGTGCGGTCACACTACAATTCCCAGACGTCACAGTCTCGCGTATCTACAGGCACTGCAAAGGGCAGACCTACACATGGGAGATAACTGCCATTATTATCTGGGTCATTCCAAAATATGCGGCCACTGTATTTCAAAAAGATTTATGACACACACACACACGGTCTAAATCAAACCCGTTTCCAAAAACAACTCAAGGTTGGACACAAGGTACTTCCACAAATGAACACACAAAACAGGTAAACAAACTGTAGGGCAAAGCACAGATCCCACACGGTCTACAGAGGAAGGCTGCTGCCTGGCACTGTACAGTCTATCTATAAACGTGTGAGAGGCCCATCAAGCTTATCATCTGTCCACTCATTTCCAACACATGTGGATACGGTCATTAGGTTTCTGACAGGTTTATAAGGCTTGCGACTTGAACAGGGTCAAATAGTCCCTCAAAGCTCATTTAAACACCCAAGTGTGTGCACGTGCACGCACACACACACAGAGAGACCATCAACAAATTTGCTACAAACTGTGCCTCTGGGAGCTGTAATTGGCTGGCCACTCAGACTCAGCGATTAGCACAGGCGCTGCCTAGGACTGTCTGTACCCACTCGCTCAGTTCCCCCAGAGCTGCTCCTGCCTGGCCGCTGCCACGCTCCAGGGCTCAGCCACCCACTAGCTGTGGGAGGCCAACAGGCTGGGGGTGATGGGCGGGGGGGGGGGGGGGGGGGGGGGGGATGTCAACCACACCAACATCCATCCTCTCCGCACGCACGCACACACCATTTCGCTCCCCTAAGTAAGAATGCCACACAGGGGTGTCTGAGATTCAGCTGCATGAACTTAGACACTTGACAGATTCAACAAGCATTGGCAAGAGTCACATATGGCCTTTTGGGGGATTGGGATGAGCCTTCATATACATTTATAACTCATTGAACTTTTCATGTGTGTGCTAGTGGATGCATGTAACCAAGTCGCTGTAAGTCGCTTTGGATAAAAGAAAAATGCTAAATGAATAAATGTTTATTTAAATGTAAATGTGTAGTGGGCCAGTTAACGGACCTTAAAACAGGAGGCCCGGTAGAGGAGCTGCACAACATGGCCGATGCTGGTCTTGGACGCCTGGGGGAAGCGAGCCTCCAGCTTCTGGACCACAAACAGAACCAGAACCTTCCGGGACAGAGCCGAGCCATCCTCCAAGGCCAGCAGAACCAGCTTCAGAGCGTCCTCCTGCATGGCTGGGGGAATGAATAAATCAGACACACACACACACACACACACACACGTTATCATAATGTTTGATGGAACAGAACATACAGTACTGTATATTGGCTATGCAAGAGGATTAGACATCTACGGGGTAGACTGGTTGTCGTCTTCAGACCTGATAAACTCACAACGAGATCATCTGAGAGAGAGCAAAGCCCCCCCCCCCCACTCAGAATCTGCCCTATGAGTAATCATCACTAGACAACGCCAAGCCAGAGAGGAGAACAAACACAGCAGCACAACCCACACACAGACAGACACATGGGCAGAAAACAAGACAGACTTCTTTCATGTTCCACTGCCAAGTCAAATTGGGCTTCCAAATGCCATTCTTTATCCTTAAACGTCTGTCACCACATTGGTTGTGAAAAACCTGGCTTCAGAAAGCGTAAGAGTCCTACCAAATATTTGTTCCACCAGTTAGATCAAGTGATTAGTGAAATCACCTGTGCACAGGTAGAGCCAATACATGTACAATACAAGTATTTTCTGAAGCCAGAGTTGCCCACCTAGTGACTCTTCACCTGGTGAAGAGAAGGTGAATGCTCAATAGACCTCTGAAGTTCGCCTACAAAAAAGAACCAAAGCTGCTATCTTTGTCCATATAAGGAGATTCGGGTGTTAATTGACACTAACTACCTAAGGCAAGTTGCATTGCAAGTTAGCTCTGGGGTAGCAAAAATCTACGTTTGCGGTCTTAACGCATCAAAGATCACAGGAGCAGGAGGACAAAAGTGTGTTGAGCATAACGTCTGCATTTCAGATTTCTTCGTCCCCGCGAGAGTTTACCAGGTTCGATAATTCAAAACCCCCATGTTATTTTCCCATAGGAAAAATCAAAGATACCAGATCACAAAGATAGCAGCCTTTTTGTAGGGGAACTTCAGAGGTCTATTTGCAACTGACTATGTGATGACATCCAATAATTAATCCCTGATTCCCTGCTGTCGTACTTCACAAACAAACAAACTTATCCTGATGCTATGGCACAACTACAGTTTTAGGCCCCCTATGAAGGGACAGTTCAGGTTTAGCTACACCGGATTGGCTAACCAGTTTACATCTGAAAACTTCAGTGTGTCTTTCTTATTTCCTCGAGTCAAAGTAAACGCAACAATACATATAGTACTTCCATCATATAGTACAACCTTTTAAGGCATTTGTCCACACTAATAAACAACAAACACCAACCGTCGAGTCAGTGTGCACCATCAGTCAGTGTTTGTTGGTCTTAATTGTCGGATGGAGTTGTTAGAGTTTGAATATTTTTATTAAATTCTATTAATTCTATTACTGTTTTGGCAGTGTGAAGCTTGATGTAGATTTCCTGAAAATTCTAAAGATTGAAACCAACAACTGCCACCTTTGTAATGTTGGAGTTTGTTGGCATTTGTTGGGGCAGCGTGCAAGCAGCTTTGTGTGAGGGTCGACCGCTCATCATCTTCGTGGCACATACCTGGTCCGAGGAACTGGCACCCGCGGGCGCGGACGGCGGCCCACAGGTTGGCGGAGAGCTGCTGAGGGTTCTGGTGCTGAAGGATGAGCTCGGTGACGGTGCGCTCACCCAGGGAGCGGCCGGCCCGTACGGCCCGAACGCGACCCTCCTCCTCCACCAGCTGGCAGTTGACCAGCGTCACCAGCTTCCGCTGCATGGGCCGGCTGAGGGCACTCGGGCTCAGCGTCGCCACGCCTACAGGGAGACAACAGAACAGTGATGGGTGACCCAATAGGTGTTATCGTGTGCACTTTCTATGTTGTATACTAGCAGTCACACAGACAAAAACAGACACACACACAACTTACTGAAGAACCTTACTGACAGAGCCAGTGATATGATATAATGGGACACACACACACACACACACACACACACACACCTAACTGACAAGAGTGCATTCAGTACCAGAACGTACCCTCCTGCCATTATAAAAACAAGCGAATCAACCAGCATCGCTTAAGGGGCTATTCCACAGGCTATAGGGAGGCCCATGTAAGTGATATGATGCAAGAGAGGTCTGGATTTAATGACCGCAGATCTTTACTAACCTTAAAAGGACCATTACCCCCCCACAGCACAACAGCCAGAGACCTCGCAATGCATGACGTGTAGCATGACGTCACTAAATCAAAGCCATGTATTCAAAATGGTTCAGATCCTGATGAGTGTCTTAGGCATTCAGCAAGCACGTCACTACTAGCATACATTGTTATGGTTTCTGACTCAGCCCTAGCCTGTCGGTTTTAAATTGGTCTTTTTTCTTCTTTAAGGAAACTTGAGCGAGTGTGAAAGGAAGTGATGTCGTTGTCTCACTCCCAGTGCTTCCTTGATGGTCGGCGCAACATGCCGCTTGTCTCGCTCGCTCTGACGCAAACACTCTGACCACAGTCAATCAAATGTGCAGAAAAACAGGAAATGCATTTGTACTCTGCCGTGGGCTGTTATGAGTGCTATGAGAGTATTTAGCATCTAACCAGGAACACACTGACACACACCAACTCCAACAGAGGGTGATCTACGGTCTCCCTTGCTCATGCAAACACACACGTATAAAAATAAGGAAATATGTATACGGTTCAAACACTGATACATTCACACATACATATTCACACGTATAAAAATAAGGAAATATGTATACGGTTCAAACACTGATACATTCACACATACATATTCACACGTATAAAATAAGGAAATATGTATATGGTTCAAACACAGACACATTCACACAGACATACATATTCACATGTATAAAACAAGGAAATATGTATATGGTTCAAACACTGACACATTCACACATTCAAAAGAATCTCTAAAATACACATTGCCAGCCAGTGCACATCAAAAGACATGCATGTACCAGTACATGCACACAAACACACACAGCTTACCTTTACCTCCACTGATGGGTTTCAGGTAGAGGGCCAGTTCCTCCACACAGGCCCTGCACACTTCATAGTGCTCACTGTCCACTGCACTGCTCAAGGACACGTTTGGACCATCAGGGACCTGCAATACACACACACCAAAATCAGCAGTGCCCTGTACCTCTTTGTTATTTTCTGTACGTCTGCAACATCGTTTCCAATCAGTCCCAAAACACACGCACGTGCATACACACACACACACACACACACACACACACACACACACACACACACACCTCACAAAAATCAGCAGTGCCCTGTACTTGTAATATTTCATACGTCTGCAACACCTTTTCCAATCAGTCCCAAAACACACACACACACACACACACACACACACACACACAAGCACCTGTGCACCGACGAGCTGCAGCAGGGCTCTGTTGACGGGCAGCAGGTCGATGTCGGTGCTGATGGCGGTCTGGTCGAAGGGGCAGGCCTTGCGGTGCAGCTTGTGTAGGCACGTTTTGCAGACGGTGTGCGAGCAGCCCAGGCTGATGGGCTTGTGGCTGCTGCCGTCAAACTCATTGTAGCAGATGGGGCAGGACAGGAACTCTGTCCACTGGGCCGCCTGCACCGGCATCCTGGCGCCTCCGGGGGGAGCTGTGCCGCTCAGGGAGAACGCATGCCGCACGCCGGACACCCTGAGAGCAGCTCACGAGCAGCTGCAGGCGAAGAACGAGAAATCAGAGTTGGGTTGTTGTTTGTTTTTGTTTATTTGTTTGGTGTAATGTGTGAACACATAATGGCTAAGGTTGTCCAGTATATCTACTGTACAAGGCATCCAGGCACGCACGCACGCATTCACTTCAGCACATTCACCGGATATGGAGTAAAAATGGCATGGATCCTACACACATGACCTCATGTGTGACCGTGACCCCTCTCTCTGAAGCTCAGAGAGGAAGCGTGGGGTAAGTCTTATCCTTGTGAGGGTCTCGGGCGGGGCGCACCTGCCTTCCCACAGCCTGGGTCTACTGAGGCCAACAATAAAAGCACAGCACTGACCCCAGCTGACCTTTCACATAGCAGGGATGCCCTGGGCAGGACCTGTGGATTGTGTGAACTCAACGTTGTGGCGAGACACCCAAGATTTTGTGGCCCCCCAGGGAGCAGAACGGAGTGGAGTTAGTGGCACAATGCCCCCAATCAGGGCAGGTAACGATAACAGCGGGCTCCGGGACAGCCAGCTGGCACTAAGCCTAATCACACAGCAGGTCACAGCCTCAGCTTCTCGCTCGCTTTGCATGCATGCATGGATACACAGATAATGGGATTTGTGTGCTTTACATTGACTCTGCTAAGCCAAGTTTTCACTGATTAGGCCAGTTAACTTTATCAGGGACCAGTTTTCCAGGGTATTTTACCTTGTTCTCTGATAGAAAGTATAAAAACTTTTGTTTGTCAAAAACATGCTCAGATGCTATTTTACAAGCCCGCTTTCACCCTATAATTAGGCTGTGGAATTAAGTGAGCAACGTCTAACGTCTACCTGAATCTCCAGCTCAAAGTGGAAACGTAACATGCTGGGGGGGGGGGGGTAGGGGAGTGATCAGAGGGATGATTTGAATCACATTCTGACACGTTTTTTAGTGGTCATTTCAGAGTCTGATATTTGCATATGAAGACGGAAACAACCGGGTTTCCAGTTCACAGTATTTGTAGATATGCATAGAAGTGTCCTTATTCAATAAAGACAAGGTAAAAATGTTTTTCTATTCCATTTAATCTTTAACCTGTCCTAGACTAAAAGAGATGTTCATTGAAACTCTCATTTTACTTAGCTCTAGGCTCAAGCTATCAGGGAAACCTATCCCAAGGACATGTTACAGTATATATATCTGGAGAGAGGCTTAAGAAAGTCAATGTCTCCATTGCATTTGAAATGTTTACACTAAATCAAGACTTGATGAAAGCAGGGCTACAAACGCAGGGTCATGCTGATTTAAATAGAAAACAATGATACCTTCATGAAGTTGTGCACAAATTCAAGAATGAAGTCAAGTCTCGTTTGCAACAGTTGTCCAATACCCAAACTTCAACAAAACGTCTCAAGAGATGCACTCCTACAAAGCATGAGTCATGTTTGTCCCCCTTGGGACTTCTTATTTCCTGTGTCACCTTCCTGAAGATTTAACTCAGCAACTCCTCTACCCCTCCTCCTTTCCCATCTGGCAACAACGACCCGATAGAGCCCTTCAGGCTTCATTCTAAATTACAATACGGTCATTAGGTAGTTTATGCAGTATAATCCACCATCGTTTAGGCCCTCTCCTTGCTTCCAAGACAATTAAATGTGTTTAATATGGTTAACTTCTCCTAGTAATCCCCAACCAATACTGCAGCCTTTTACATTAATTTAATTAATTTAGCTGATCCTTCTTTCCACAGCGCCTAATTCGTGTCCACTACCACTACATACTGTACAATGTTAATTAACCTGAGGATGACAATATAAAAGATGGCAAGAGATTCAATTCAAATTGATGATTGAAGTTTCAAATGATTTTCATACAAAGGAGAGCTGGTTTGATGTTTCAAATGATTTTCACACAAAGGAGAGCTGGTTAACCATTCTAATTCAAGCTCAGATTTCCTTTCCAAGCTGTAATTTTACAAGACAGATTAGAGCCAGTGAATCTAAGCTGTTTCCAGGAAGGGAGGTGGTTCATGTCCCTTCCTTCTCCCACAGACATCATCCTCCGACCCGCAACCCCCCCCCCCCCCACCCCCCCACCCCACCCCACCCCCCTCCCCTACCACACACCACCCTGCCCCCCAGCATCCCCCCCCCCCCCCCTCCCTCCTTCCAAGATACCACTTCACACCTCCCCTTGTTATGTCCTTCCACACAGGCTACAGAGTGAGAAAGAAGCAGGAGGGGGAACAGCAGAAGCTGGGACAAGCTCACAACAACCACACATCCAACATGTCCATGTTCCTGCATACCAGATCTAATCAGTGATCTAATGTGCCAGCCTTGGGCATGTTGTGTGCCTGTCAGGCTTGTGATTGTCCATAGTCGGTGTGCTAAGCATTGCATGCACTGCAGAGCACTCAAGACTTAAAACTGGAGCACACCCCTATCTGCAGTGGAGCAAGAAATCCTCACTGGGTTAAAAAGTAAAACTGTCCTTGCCCAACTGATTTACAGACAAGAATGTGTAATACAATCATCCCAGACACACCCAGTTATTATGCAAGTTTTTTTTTGTTTTTTTTAAATCAAGACTGCTTAAGGGCGACCACTATTAACTGCAGTTGTGACCGTTAAGCATTCACCATCTGGTGATCAAATCTCGCAACAAGTGTTTCTGATATCTCCCAGCATGCATAGCATGTCTGAAGGGTTTTATAAGCACATGTGCAGAATCAACCAGTCCACCATCTTCCCATGAGGTGGAAGCAGCTTGAGCCATGCAACTAACCAACTCTCCCTGTTTAACCTGTGCTGTCTTGCTGAGTGAGTTATGCAAGAGTACTCACTGCTGTTCAGAATCAATCATTTGTCAGACAGGGCTGCACTAAAGAGGGAGAGAGAGGGTGTGTATGAGAGAGAAAGTGAGAGTGAGAAAGAAAGAGAATGAGAGAGTGAGACACAGAAAGAAAGAAGGAAGAGAGAGAGAGAGAGAGAGAGAGAGAGAGAGAGAGAGAGAGAGAGAGAGAGAGAGAATTACTTCTTTTCTATGGTAGTGACTGAGTGTGGCCTCTGGCCATGTGTTAAGTATGGCCCAGCAATGCAGTTAGATAAAGCATAGATGCCTCCACTTCCATTTACCAGCTTGTAGCGTTAACATTTTCCTTCCATAATTTTTGTGCACAAAAATTAGCATTATATTATCAACAAATGAAAGGCAAAATAACTTTATGCAGTATGCGATTATGCTGTCTGCGCTAAGGAAAGGAGAGAGCCATGCTATTGGACTGTGCCATGTGATGTTGAAGGAGACTACTACAAACAAATATACAACATATTTAATTAATTGAATTTAATTGAATAGATTAAAAAAATACATTTAAAAAATTTAAAGATCAAAGTAGACCTATCGTTAAAGTTGTGAGATGACAATTAAGTCAATGTCAAACTTACGCACCACACGAATACTACGCGGAGGGAAGTGTCCATATCGCTTCTCCCGCGTGGACAGCTCAGTTCTGATGTTTGGAGTCATGTTTCCGCAGTAGTGCTCAATTTAAGAACACTGGCTTCACGCACCAGTTAAACTCATCCGCCGACCGCACCGGGACGCATGTGACTAAACTATAAGGTCTCCGACAACACATGTGACAAAACGCGCTCCTGGGGAAGTTTTTTGGCGACGCCTTGTTCCCGGGGGCGCGCGTGACTACAAACGGTCGAGCAACAGTGACTCACGTTGTGGCGAACACGGTGACTACTTCCTCAATTGAAAATTAACACGTTTCTGTGACACATTTAGAATATACCATGTATCGCAGCCTATCACAGTTTCGAGATATTTCTCGGACTAGAGAATGTAATTTCAGTCCATTGCTTATTCACTTCTTTGAACTACAGAGATCACTTACACAAAGAGTTCACGCTTTACATTTTTTGCAAGTTGAGTAGCCACTATGTTTGTAAAACAGAGAATTTGTTTAAGTAAGTATAAGTATATATACTCTTTTGATCCCGTGAGGGAAATTTGGTCTCTGCATTTATCCCAATCCGTGAATTAGTGAAACACACTGCACACAGTGAACACACAGTTAGGTGAAGCACACACTAATCCCGGCGCAGTGAGCTGCCTGCAACAACAGCGGCGCTCGGGGAGCAGTGAGGGGTTAGGTGCCTTGCTCAAGGGCACTTCAGCCGTGGCCTACTGGTCGGGGTTCGAACCGGCAACCCTCCGGAGTGCTAACCAGTAGGCCACGGCTGCCCACGGCTGTATCACTGTCTCGTGACCGTTGTAATTACACCCCCGTCCCACATACCAAAAACTGTCAACTCAAGGGACATGCAATGAGAGTGAGACTGATGTTTCTACAAATATTTGCATTTTGACATTTCAATCTTCCCATGACAGTAACTCACTTAATCCAAATATGATTCACACCTCTGTGTGACTTCTGCATCTGAAAAGGTTAAGAAAATCTCAGAAACCTAGTTTCTTACAATAGAATGTCCTACTGTAGCCTACCTTGAATATCTATTTAAAGTATGAAAAGATGACACTGCACTGCATTTAAAAGATGACACTGCATGTTTTATTATTTGAATTGTATTATATACCAGAAAACAGCCACCAACAGTACCTGATGTTCTCTAACAATAACGGAGGTGTGTGTGAGAGAGAGAGAGAGTTTGTGTGTGTGTGTTGCATGCACATATAGGGGGAGGGGTTGGTTCTCGAAGACCTAACCCAACAAGGCATCCCATCCTGGGGGAAAACAGAACATTGTGATGGACAGTCCCTTGTGTTGGGATCCCCCTAGCACCCCGCCTCTCCCTCCCACATCTTGGCACCAACCCACCCCCCTAAACCCCACCCCATCCCAGCCTAGACCCCCCTACAATGCCACAACTGTTGGATAAGTGAGCACATGGAGTGGGGGGGTTTGAGTCCCCCCTTCTCTGATTGGTCACCCTCAGCGAGCGTGTCATTCTGACCATGACCTCGACGTTAGTACATCCTGTCCCCACTTGGCTCAGACAGACACCTTCGCTCACACACTCGCAGTGAGGGCTCTCCCAGACCCATGACGGGCGGTGAACTGCACAGGCACACACACATACACACACTCACATACACACACAGACTTACATACACTTACATACACATGCACACACTCTGTTAAACATAATGACAGGCCCTCACAACCACAGACAACTTGTTCACTCACCAACACACAGCAGCTCCCATGTCATTACCAACACCCACAACACATGACAGCTGGGCTTGCCTGAGTCGAGCTCTGTCTTTTCAACAGCCAACAAACATGCTGACAGTAGTGAGTCAGTGTTGTATGCTCTCTCTCTCTTTCTAATGATCCCTCTATCTGTTGAAGTCCTTCTCTAACACTGTCTGTGTGACGGTTGGTCGAGGTGTTATTCGTGGTAAGCATCATATTTGATGCCAGCAACAAGACACATAACACCTGCAGTTCATGCCAGTGTGCTGCAAAACTACAAACCCATGTTTTTAAAAACACAACCAGAGAGAGCAGACATGGTCTTTCAATTTGCACAACCTATGGACAGGCTACAGGCCGATAATTTGCAGATAAAGTAAGCTGTAAGTGATTGTGACCACTGTGTAAGCTGTGATTGCAACGCAAGTGTTAACATACACCATTTGGTGAGCAACAAAGGTGGTGCCCCTCTTTTGAGATTCATGTGACAGGAGCTTGGTGGAGAGATCACTTTCAAGGATCGTAGATAGATCGTAGATAGACTACTGGGAGTGGGTTGTTTGCGTTATTGTAAACACTCTGAAGTATTTGTAAACACCAGACGCAAGAGCACATTTCTGTGCGTGCATGGGAAGCTCACACTGCGCACAAAGAACTTACGTTTAATTTACATTTTGTTATGGAACCAGTGGACCTCAGGATGTTTTAGACAGATAATCATCTCAGCAGCAACTTCCGGCATCGACATTACAATGTGACGTCTTTGTGTCCGTGCAGATGGCATCCACAATGTGTCCTCCCAAGACCGCATTTAGTTCCGTGTATGTAGGCTATGCACAACAAATGAGTAAATGACTCAGATTCCTTACAAACAAAAGTTAGAACATTGTTAGGCTACTTTTAAATTGTGTGTGTGAGCCATGGCATATCCACACAGACAAATAAACTAGTGCTTTGCATCACAACAGCCACAAACTCCGAGAGGCAAGGGTCCGCTGGTCCAGCCATCGCCAGCGTACATAAGGCGCGCAAAACAGTACGGTGGGCGGCATGTTTTTGGCTATATAAAAGTAATGATGTACGCCACTGAAGTGTAATGTATCAGTGATAGTTGGGCTGGTGCAATAATAACTGTTCTGAATGCCTGTTAAAAAATCGAACACTACAATTCCGCCATAGTAGTGATCAGCAGTATTTACTGTATGTCAACAACGCATATGTCGACGCCTGAAGCTTATTGAAACTGTTCATTTCTTTCAGTAAATAGGCCTATGCTATTTTTTAACTCCATGTGCTGCAAAGCATCTGAAAGTAGAGTAAAGCTAACTCACAGTGCGCGCTTCTTAATTATGCTGTCGTTATAACAACGAGCTGCGTCGTTGATACATTTAGGCTACGATCTGAGAATTGGCAAAACAGCAGTACGGTATGCATTCGCTCCTTGCTTTCTAGTTGCATCGTTTGTCGGACTCCGCAACGCAACGGGCCTTTCTGGAAATTTTGTGCAGCGAAAGTACTGGAGCGTCTGACACCAATATAAGCTTTGCTTGCAGCTCCAAGCAGTTTGAGCTATTTTTGCAGCACTGGGGATGTAAACTGAGAAATGTCGAATGGTACCACACATAGATGTATACTACAGAGGGGTACGTTAGGGATTCTGCATTATTTGCATGGTTTAAATAAAATATTTAGCTCCCAATATTGCATAATAATATAGGACACGACATGGCTTAGCTCACCACTCCAGATACACTAGCCCACTTTGATCCGTAAAAAGTCGCGTCTCTCGTCACTTACCTCAAGCCCAGTGGCTGAGTACTGGTGTTTTATCCATCATTAGTGACGATCTTGTGCGCAAAGAAAACACAGATTCAGATGAAAGCCTTCCACAGCGATAAGAATGGTCCCCTTCGTCTGCACGACGCAGGAAGTTCTGGCATCACATTACCACAAAGACGCTATTAACTCTAATTTCAGTATTCATCTCCTAACTAACGACATGTTGGCCCAGGCAGGTACACTCCCATGATTTGACAACCGGGAGGACCCAGTCCAAGCCGGTATCACTCCGCCAGTCCGCGCATCAGCAGCGGATAGTCCACAGGCGCACTGAGGATTTAACGGTCCCGCAATTGCTGTTGAAATACACAAAAAGGATAAACCATTGTTTCACTACACGAATAATAGCTTAATTTGTTAACGTGCATATGGTACTATTTTTTAGTCAGGGGCAAGGATAAGGATGTAAAGGGGCGAAGCCGGAACAAGCCGCTTTTTGAGGCGTGGGCTGCATCTGTTTTAAAGAGACAGGGAAACGCGGCTGAAGATGAGCGCGCCAGGGAAGGCACAGATCACCCACCTCCAAAGCAACCCTCTAGCGCGTCCTTTCACTTTTTAAAGTCAGTTTCAGAAGTTTTAGGCACACGATTATTTGTGGGGGGGGGGGGGGGGGGGGGGGGCTGGGGGTACTAGCGTTAACACACTATTTCAAAGGGGTCTAAGTCTAAGAGTAACACGTAGCCTAATCATAAATGATAATAGGCTTATACAATTGTCATATAAGTTCTTACTGAGATAATGTTGGTGCTTTGATTACAAAGATATCAATACACTTTTTGAGAACCTAGCAATCTTTGCTTCAATGCAAATGTAAAGGAAAACATCAATATAGTCAATTCTTCTCTCTCTCACACACACACAAAGATACTGCAGATGATCTTTCCCTCTCCCATTCTGGATACACACCAAGCCACCAACAAACCCCCATAGACACATGTAGACATGTTGCAGGGCCAAGACAAGTTGGGCAATAACCCTGAGGATGTGTTGGGGCAAAGCTTTGCTTCCACTGACCTGAGTACATATGACATTTCTGGAACACAGCACAAAGATGAAAAGAAAGAAGTGGGTGAGGGAGTGAATAAGAGAGAGAGAGGAACAGAGAGAGAGGGAGACAGAGCAAGTATTATAGTGTGGCTGTGTATTGTGTGTGTGTGTGTGTGTTGTAGGAGGATTAATGAAATGTATAGCTGTGTGTGTGTGTGTGTGTGTGTGCGTGTGTGTGTTAGGCAGTGTGTAGGGTGTGACCCACTCCTGAGTTGCTCCTATAATGGTTAGAGGGAAACACCACACATCAAGCAATAGTCATACCCACTCTAATGCAACCTGACCCCCAATGTGTCTCCCTGATGGAAACTTCCAGACTCAATGCCACATACTTTAACCCACCAAATACACAACATGTAACGGGATGTTTGGACGAGGAAGCATGTTCATCGAGGCTACTTGCACCCAGACATGTTCAAATGAAATTAGCTACATGTTTGTAATTCATACAAAACTACGATATTCTGTTAAAAGAACCAAATGTTTGTAATTATCAACAAGGATGGCTTTATAAATAGATTTCAGCTATCACTGTCCATCTAATGGGATGTTTTTCTTTAGCATTTAAATATTATGCCAGTAATTAGATCCGATTTCTGAAACTACCTAAGCGGATCTGTTTACACTTGGACTTGAACTTTGGACTTATATGAGCAATGCTGTAGACTATAGTGGATTTCTGGATGGACAATAATCTTAAGACTCATACTCCTCCCTGTGGCCATGATGGGTACTGTAGTTTATAAACAGGAAAATGGCTGTGTTTTGAGATCTATACAGCCTTTATTGATCCATTACCATAGTCCTACTTTTCAGTAAATAACACAAAAGAAATGTGCAATAAAGGTAGGAAAGAAACAAACCAGATCTGCTATAAAACAACACTGCTAATCTATCTGGACATATTCAAGTAGCCCAGAGGAACACATAATGGAAAAGAAATTGGTGAAAGTATCAAAATATTATTTAACAAAATGGTTAAGGTAATAATAATCACGAAACACAGAAGATTATGATCAATGGTGCATATCGATGGTGCCTTAGAATAGAAAAACCGCACTCTCAAAGTATATTCTCTTTACTTATTTATTATATGCCATAATAAATCGGCTTAGGCCGAAACGCATCTGTGGACATGGCATTAATAAATAAGTAAAGAGAATATACTTGAGAGTGCGGTTTTTCTATTCTAAGTTGTTACTTTTTAACACACACCCGAAATTGTTGTGAGATTTGAAGTTGAGCGCACCTGTTCTCACTACTGCATATCAATGGTGCAACATTTTTTCCCTTTTTCTTTTCTTAATAAAGCCCCATCAAAACCCATTGGAGCTATTACTGATTGACATGTTTTTACAGCACTGATAAGGATAACCTATGCTTCTATCATCTACCTTGTGAGTGCTGAGGTTGACCCATGTCATACTAAAACACTTAGCCTATCTACTGGCTGATATAGGCAGAATTATGTGCAAACAAAATGGGAGAAGTATGGGTGTGAATGTGGCAGCTGGCTACTGATGTTTTACAGGGCTAGATGGCAAACTTCACCAGCATACACGCATACACAAACACACACACACACACACACACACACACACACACACACACACACACACACACACACAAACACACACACACACACACACACACACACACACACACACACACACACACATCACCACCATTAGGCCTATCCTACCTCTCAAACTGAGGTCCTGCCCTTGGGCATGTAAATGCCTTTAAAATGATGAACTATGAGATGAATGGTAAAACTCCCTCCAGGGTCAAAGCTTTGTGTGTTGTAGCCCTATGTATAATACAGTTTTTTCCAATTGCTAAAACACAATTTACAAATGAGGCTGGTTTTTATCAATATACTTAACACAATTCACAAAACCACACACCCAAACTTTTAAAATACCTCATATATCCTGCAAAATGAAGCACTGCAACCAAAACTACATAGCATTATCAAAATCAAACGTTTGCACCAAATGGCACACACTTCAATTATATTACCAGATTTTTATCTAACCAACTACACACTGGGCATAATAAAAAGAACTCTCATTTTTGGTATGCTTGTCGATAATATTAAAATAGTTCAAATTGTAGAATATGCTTCAGATTGTTCACATGCACAGAAATATTTGCAGATACACACACATGCAGTTGAAACATTTAGTTGTTTTATTTTTCACCAAACAAGTCAGTGTGTAGCATGTAGTGTCATTTTGAATGGCAGTGTTTTGAAATGGCAGATTGTCGTGTCTTATGCAAATAACCGTGTTCAATGCATTTACAAAGGGCCATTTTGAATTGCAAAATGTGTGTAAAGCAAATGTGTTTAGACTTTTGGAGACTTGAGAAGAGGTTTTGCTCCTTGTGTGTCAGCTGACACACAGTTTAATAGTTTTGACACACAGGGAGCAAAACCTCTTCTTAAGTCTCCAAAAATGTAAGTAATTGTGCTATGCATGTCATTTTAGTGTGTTAGCAATAGGAAAAAAGGAAAAAAACTGTAATAGAGAGTTTGTATTTGTGTGTGTGTGTTTGTATGTGTGTGTGCTTACATGCATGTGGTTTTGAACTCAGCTCTGTGTGTGTGTGTGTGTGTGTGTGTGTGTGTGGTCCATTTTATTGATATGTATTCATTTTTCCCTGCTCCATATTTTACAAGAATGTGTCTGAAATTCTGTGAGGTAAAGTGGGTACGGAAGGGAAAGACATGGTGAGCTGTAGCCTATGAATGCCCTACGGGAAGCATAGAATTGTAGTGCTCAGAAAGAAGTCACGCATGCATTATGGATAGCCTGTTTGTACTCCTTTCATAATTTACTTGTAAAGCATCTCCACACCTCTAGATGGCGAAAGCTGTTGCACAGTGGAGGTAGAGAAGAAGTGACTCTGTGACACGATTGCAAATGTTGACGATTTTGACCAACCATGGATATAGTTTTGTACATAGTTGCAGCAGTCATTCTTATTGTACTTATACTTTTTGCTGTAAAAGTACGGGGAAGAGCAGAACAATGTAAGTAGATATTAAATTATTTTGTCGGGATGACATAGAGGTAACTTATCTACGTCAGCGTCAGCTTATGTTACTATTTTTATGATCTAGCAAGCTAACGTTACATTAGCTGTAGTTTTACAGTCAGTTATTGTTATTGGCCATGGGTAAAGCTAGCCCCGATTCTTGGTTAGACATGCACTGACAGAACCCATCAATGCTAAGCTTTCCCCCCGCACGCACGCACACCTGTGTGACATCTTGCTCTGTTCAACTTGCTACAGGCTATGCGAAGAGTTACAGCTAGCCAGCTAACCAGCTGTCAAATGTGTTGGCTACACACCAGATAATCCAACAATGTGTTGGCTGAATCCCTGATTAGAGGTGTTTAATAAAGGTCACTACTTAGTTTTTCACCGATGGTGTCATGCATTCATTAAAAACAGAAGGTCAATGTTTCTGCGGTGCACCATTAGAATACTGAACATCCGCCTTAACAATCTTTGGTTTAAGTTTTGCAGACAGCACAGAAGTGAGATCACACAGAGACTGTGATGTTAGAATTTCTAACTTGTAATAATATTTCCTCCCTTATCGACCACCTATTCCCCCTTTAATAGCTGACAATGAGCACCAACAGCAGGTGGTTGCCCGAGCTGCGGCACCGCCTCTGCGGCCCCAAATCGCCGAGGACCGGGGTGCTGGAATGCCCCGTCGCCGTAGACGCGGCATGCATGCTGCCATGGAGGCTAGACGTCCTCAGAGAGAAGCTTCAGAGGATGGTAACTTATGCTATGTTTCCATGCCTGTCTACCTGTGTGACATTACAGAAATATATTTATCACAGACTGATTAGTTAAAAAATATATCCCCAGACTCACTTGCTTTAATGTTTTGGCTTTGGACTTGTCATTACTTTTATGAAAACCCCAGTTCATGTGAAACTAGCTATATGTATATTAATCAAAGTGCATTTTTAAATTAGCAGGCTAATATTGTATTTGAAATTAGAGTTTAACTCTTCCGTGTGATTCCTGCTTCAGAGGACAGCCCAGTAGAGGTAGAGGAGGCGGAGGAGGAGGAGGATGTTCCTGTTCAGCAGGCCACTGGAAAAATAGGAGCCAAGAAGCAAAGGAAACTGGAAGAGAAACAGGCGAGGAAGGCCCAGAGAGAGGTGAGAGAACCTTGAGGAGTCAATCTCACAAGTGTTTGGGCAAGGACACCTCTGATCAATTTACCTCTTAGGTGAAATGCATAACAGGGATGTAATTGAGGTCTATTTGTTGAAATGCATAATTATACTATATCAGGGATGTGAAAATATACATTTTACCTCAGTGTTCCATACTTACTGCTGTCAGTCTTACTTTTTGTTTTCACTCTGTTTTTTTACTTGCTTGGCTACCTACTGCAATTAAGAGAGGTTGTGTAATATTATTTTCATGACCACTTGATTATTTCACTTGATAAGTCATCATGATAAGTAAGGGACAATGGATGACATTGTATTTGGGGAGCAGAAATGAATGTACGTTTTGGGTGGTAATGCGGCCATGATGCAAAGCGTATAATTGTCAGAGAATACACCAATTATCTCTTTTCCAATTATCCCAGTACTTTTCAAAATCTATGGGCTTTGGCAGTCTGTGCCAATCAGGCTTTTTTCCTCAGCATGTTCTATAAGTGTCAAATATTACCTCACGGTCTTACACTCAGTATCTCTCCTATCTGCTTGTGCAACTCTCCCTTGCTGTGGCTAGTAAATGTAGGAGTCTGGAGGCTAATGCCGTTAAAGGCTACGTCATCTTATTAGCAGTTCACAGTACTCACCTCTGTTGTGGTCTATCAGCTGCCGAGTTGTGTATACTTAAGTTTCCTAGTACTGTCCTCATTGCCAAAACCTAGGAATCCAGTCAAAGGCAGAATCCACACAGGAGATCAGTTGTGACATCCAAAGCTGCTGTATACTTTCCAAAACACTTTCAGAAAACATTTTCAGACAGTGTAGTGTAGAGAAGCGTAATGGAAATATGTCCATCAGTTTATAAAAGGCTCTGGACTTTTACCTTATCTTGTTTAGACTTTGTGATTGACGGGATAAATGTATCATTTCACAGTTAGCATTGTCTATCTGCTAAGTATTCCAGTTGTGGACAGTTGTCATGAGAAACACTCAAAGTGCTGCTGTTGTTGTCCCGGTGACAGGCTGAGCAGGAGGAGCGCGAGGAGAGGAAACGCCTGCAGGAGCTCCGAGAGCAGGAGAGACGCAAGGAGGACGAAAAGGAGCGCATGCTCGAACAGCAAGAGGTAAAATGGCTGCCACACACACAAGAATACAAGTGAAGATAAACTTTTTCCTGTGATATTTCCTCAGTTCTGATGTATGAAATAAACAAAAGTTATGGTCTGGACTGTGACTGTAAACTCTTGCCTGAGGAAGAGCCAGGGGCTCGAAACGTTGCACGCAAAATAAAAAAAACCTTCCATGGGAGCTACATGGTGTGCGGATCACTGTCTTTTACTTCTGGACTGTGACTGTGTCTAATGCTCTGAAAATTTGAAGATTTTTGAATAAAAATATAGATTCAGAGTTATTAGGCAGTTTATCATCATTATTATTATCATTATTGTTTATTGTACATACATGGAGATTATTGGAGATGGAGATACAGGAGATTATTATTTCATTGCTTTAGGTGTTATTATTTTAGATGTAGGCTACTTCATGTTATAAAAATGAAACACAAAGTTCCTGCAGTGCTCTGTTTGAGTCTTGCTAATAATGTTGTTTGCTCTGTTTTTGTAGGAAGAAGAGGTTCGACGTGCCAAGGAGGAGCAAGAGAGAAAGGAGGAGGAGGAGTATCAGCGACTGAAGGAGTCTTTCATCATAGAGGAGCAGGGGGAAGCTGAGGAGCTCACTGAACTAGAGGTAAGGTAGTTGGTTTCGTTAGCAACCCTCATAAGTAAGGGATAATGTATAGAACGCCGGTCATTATTGGGAAAATAAGTCCCGACAGGGCGAACCAGACCCCAACGCGCAGCGGAGGAGTCTTGTTCCGCCCTGAAGGGAGTTATTTTCCCAATAATGACCGGCGTTCTATACATTATCCCGCTTATTACACGGCTACTTGCCAAAACGAAACAAACTCCCCATGATATGACTCTTTAGCCTACATAGCCTAGGTTATAGTCTATTTGTTACCGTTCATCGCAGCTTTTGCTGAGAAACAAATAGTTCGCAACAACACCTGCTGAACTTAAATCAAACATTCTTTAGAACACAGCTGATCAACCGTCTGCTTTTCCCTTTTGAATGAAGTTCCAGTAGTTGGGGAGTGATATGAAAGACCTGAATTAGAAGCACAAAATCCGTTGCCGTTGACAGCGGTCATTATTTTTTTCAGAGGAAAATAATGACCGCTAGAACTTTGGGAAATCCTATTCAAGTCAATGGAGCGTTCTACTTGCATTGTGAAGAGCCGTGTAATAATCATTAATAATATTAATGTTTGTACAAAGGTATGTCATAAGGCTGTATGCCAATAGTTATATTACTTAAGAACTGGTTTATATGGATGTGTAGTTTATATATTAACATGTACTGCTGTTAGGACACATGTGTGTCCTTTCTTTGTTTCTGTTGGTTGACTGTTTGTATGTATTTGCTTTTGACAGTCCCAAAATCTCCTTCAGGAATTCATTCAGTATATCAAGGTAATATTATGTGTGTTAATGTCTGTTAATTCTGTTATAATAAAGCTTGCACTGCACACAGCTGTCTAATTAATGTCACATTGTAACATGGCAGCATTTTCAGCAGATTTCTATTAAGACTTGCTTTCTTATGTTTTCAGTTAATTTGCATGCAGGAGTATTGTAATGGTAAAGCTGCATAGCCAGCACTGACTCCTTTATTAATCTTTTATTTGATCTTTTGGATTTAGGACTCCAAAGTGGTGCTACTGGAGGATCTAGCCTCACACTTTGGAATGCGTACACAGGTAGGTGTACTTTTAAGTGAGCGAGGAAGTGGTAACTTTTACTCAGTTGCTGGTGATGTAAGCCCAGTGATGAAAGCTCTGATCATGCATTGAGCTTTTAAAATTCAGGTTAGATATGATTAGATTAGATATAGGATAAAATGTATAATTCTCTGAAAATCGAACAACATCCACAATCTAGACGCGTGCACACGCTTGTTTGTGTGGTCACGTCACCCAATGTAACTTTTTTTTTTTATCTTGCAGGATGCTATCGCTAGGCTGCACGACTTAATCTCAGACGGCTCTCTCACAGGTCAGCCTTAGTAAAGCATTTACTTTGGGAAGCACAGACTTATCATAAATAATATGTATTCATCATGAGTTGGACATTCTGGTAATGCCTTAATCATTACTCTGTTACTGGTACTCTGACCATTGAAGAAACTCACTCTTATTTTTTTCCCTGTTCTGTTTCTCAGGAGTGATCGATGACAGGGGGAAGTTCATCTCCATCACCCCCGAGGAGCTGAACGCTGTGGCTCATTTCATCAAGCAGAGGGGCCGTGTCTCCATCTCCGAGCTGGTGCAGGCCAGCAACACGCTCATCAACCTCACGCCCGTCACCCGCAGCACGGCCTGAACATTGCGTAACTTAAAGGACTGCTTGCGCAAGTGTGTATGTACTGTGTGTGTGTGTAAAAAGATCCTTGTGTGTACACACACACACACACACACACACACACACACACACATATGTGCAAGCGCACACACACACACACACACACACACACACACGCACGCACACACCACCACCAACAGCAACAGCAACATACAAGAGAGACTCGCACATACTTACACACACTGACTTACACACACTGATAACCTTTTCAACATACAGCTATACACAAATACACAGACATTCTCACACAAACGCAGATGAGATGACAAAAGTGGTTGACCGGCTGTGATCATTTTGAGTGTTTCTCATTGCTTTGAGTAATTATTTTACAGTCGTGAAATTATTTAATAAATGTTTTTGGGAAATATTGTTTAAAACAAGCAATGTCATTCTGTATTGTCATTATGCATTTCCTACTGTAAAGAGGGCAATAAAAGAATTACTGTAAAGTTAAAAGGCTTTTTTTGTTAGGGTACTGTAAAACCACCAGTCATTGTAAAGGTCAGCCTTGTAATCAGTGTTTTCCACTGATACTTTTTGATATTTCATTCAGTGAGTCAGGAACTAGTGACCCTGTGATCACCCTTGTGTTTTTCATTTCCGGTCATTACTGTCCAGACAGCTATTTAGCAGGTGATTCTGTGCAACCATCTTTGGTACAGCAGCAAGTGATACACTAACTTCCTGTAATAGGTGCCGCTTTCAAAATTAAAGTCAGTGAACATTGGAAATCCATAGCCTGTGTTGTCCCCAAGTTAGCACTAAAGACAGAATATTTCATGATGATGAATATACATCATAGTTGGGGTATTTAAATTATATTTGGCTGCCATTGAATACCTAATATAATAATATGGTTTACTACTGTGTTTTCTTCAATTAGTAGGGTGTCTTAGAAGTGTCTTATTTGTTGCAGCTAGCTCAATAAAGGTAATGTAAATATATTACTGCTTTATTATTATTATTATTATTATTACTATTAGTATTATTAACAATTAAATTAAAGTGAAATGTATTGAAGACGGCACCCTTTATGATTAATTGTTAACTACGAATGGAACTTTTATATTGACAAGTTTATTGAAACTACTGCCGGAAGTACAATATTTTGACAGTCCCATGGTGCTGTCAAGTCCTGTCAAATTTAACTTAGTTTTATACCTAGGGATGTTGTTACATTGGATTGCTTAGCTCTGCAGTACGGTTTGGTTAAGACACCAAACGCACTGATGTCAGCCCTTAGACATGGACATTCGTGACAGTGCTTCAGTCAAAACAGTTTATCTATGCGTGTAATTCGACTATTAATTGTTGGGTAAGTTTTTTTTCCCCTGTAATGTTCCGAAAGGTTGCTAGTCAGATAGCTAGCTAGACAACAAATACTAGCTGACCTAGCAAGCTAACAACTTGTTTTACCACGGTCATTAAAGCTGTCCTCTAGAGTGCATGCACATTTTGTTCTTTTGATGTTATCAGTGGCCATACGCATCTTATTCATGATAATTAAGCGGTTTTGAATGTACAGGTAGGTTATAACGTCAGAAGCCATTTTCTGCAACACCAGTCGGAATAGGTATAAGCAATGCTAAGTTATCCATCTTAAGTTAACCTTACAAAACGTTTCCCTCTCCAGCGGGGATTGTCGTCCTATTTTTTCACACAAACTCGCGTCACATACGTACGTCACCACCCATTTGGAGGTGCAAACAATCGGATTTTTGGTTCCTTAGTATGTTTTCTCATCTCAATGGCAATGCAGCGTTTGTTTGCACCTCCGAAAGCATGGCGTACCCGGTTACCTCCAAAAACGCCCTTAAACGCTCACAAATACCCGTATGTTTGTGTGAAAGAATAAACACCAAAAAGCCAGTCATCATGTGAAGTATCATGTGGTTTAAAAGTAGGGCAGCACGATTTTGGAAAAATATCCAGTTACGTTTTCTCTGACAGATGCAATTGCGATTGTGATGTTTAGTGATATATTTTTTGAAAGTCAAGCTTCAGTTCAATATTCCTAAATTAGCTTTAACTTGGGCCACTTCTGATTGGTGAGCATAGTGCATGAGAAGCATAGTACTACTGTTTGGTGAACTGCAGTGTGTTACACAAGGAGGATGGCATAAATGTAAAAATCATGTGACAAGATTAACCATTGGGTGTAAAAGACATAATGTGTGCAGTAAAAAGTGTTTGAGTTGAGGATGTAGCTGATGACGTTTTTTCCCCTCCTAGCTTAACCTGCAAACATGACTCTCAGTCTGACACCCGCGGCCGTTTGTCAGTGCTTCACCCTGGTGTCCCTGTGCACTTCCATCGCTGATCCGAACTGGATTGAGGTCCGGAATACCTCAGATCCCAGTGGCAGGCAGCTCATCTATGGGGTGGCGTTCACTCTGCACGCAGCGCAGAATCTGACCGACACAGGTATGGCGAGGATATGCACTGTGTATAGGTGTAATTTTTCCTATATGGTGGCCAGTCACTAGTACAGAACAGTCAGAGGTATTTACCCTTTTTGTTTTCAAAGAAGGGACAAGGGCGTAGGTTTGGTCTCAGCTTTGGTGGGGACACCAAAAAGGAACCAAAGCTGCCATCATCCTACAAAAAAGAACCAAAGCTGCCATCTTTGCCCATATAAGGAGATTATAAGGAGACCCGGATGTTAATTGAAGCTAACTACCTGTGGCAAGTTGCATTGTAAGTTAGCTCTGGGGTAATATCAAAGTGTGCCGTCTTCACATACTGTACCAAAGATCACCGTATCCACTCGAAGGCAGAGGACAAAATTGTGTAGAGCAAAACATCTGCATTTCCGATTTCTTCATCCCTGCGAGAGTTTAACAGGTGCGATAACTCAAAATCTCCATGTTATTTTCGCATATGAAAAATCTCAAGATACCAGAACACCTTACATGGGCAAAGATGGAAGCTTTTTCGTAGGTGAACTTCAGAGGTCTATTGAGATTGGGAGTGGGTCTGGAAGGGCTTCACTGACTTACGACTTCCAGGGCCGTAACTAGCAGTGAAATTAGACGTAAGTTGCTGCATAAAATTCTTACCACATCTTACCACAAGTGCAGCAATCAAATCTTTCTTGTAAACAAAGGGTTTAAATGCAGTTGTTATCTCAATTCCAAAGAAAATACACGTCCATATCTGTTTAACCCTGTTGCCATCAGCGCAGCCATTGGATGTTTTGAATGCACTGCTCTATCTGTCATCATATAAAACTCACCCCATGCCGGATTAGCGATTGTGATTGGTGCCTGGGTTTTTGTAATATTGAAAATGGGCGTCAATGGCCTCCTTGCCAGACCAACCTGCAGAGCGAATTCAAATTTGCTAACAGGTTAGCCTGAAAAAACCCAAACAATCTTATATACAAAGCGCCACATGTTTGGCTCAAAAAGCTGTCATTTCCTCATACATACAAGTTCCTCATACCATTTTAACATGGCAACTTGTGGTCAGCTACAAGTTCTGATAGAAGTGCACATATTGAAGATTTGATGAAAAGTGTATGGTGGACGCTGCTGTTTAAATATAAATCTGGTGTACTTCAGGTCCCCTGGGCGGGTCTAATGGCCTGGGTTTGTGGCTGCTGTACGCTCTGGCTGCTGTGTGTTATGGTACGGTCCTCCTCTCGAGCTCTGCTTTCCTGCTGGACTTCCTGGGCATCGGGACCGCTCACCCCAGGCCGATTGGAGCACTTCATGTTTGCACAGGTGACAATTCCGCCACCCCAAAATTGGGTCAGATCCTGTGTGGAGGTCCAGTAGTTCAGTATTGAATGAGAGTTTGATTTTTTTATTTTTTTTTACAACAAATGTTGTATATATTTATATACACACACATTTATATTCTATATGTAAGGGATAATGGACGACACGGTGGTCTGTTCACAGAAATTAATGCACGGTCGAGGTTGTAAAACGGTCACGACGCGAAGCAGTTCATTTCCTGTTACAATTTAAAAGTTTTAATTGCTAAAACTGTCTTGTTTGTATAATTAATTTCTTCCGACACATATCAACTAATTTCTCAACTTGCAGGACAAACTGCCGTTACTAGTTCTAACTAGATGGTTGCTACAGCCAAAGGCCAGTCGTTAGTTCTATCTCTCCCGTTGTCAAGCGAGCGTATCCCAGGATTCTGATGAACTTTAGCTTTGAAACGTCGCTATTTTACTCAGCCTGCTGTCACCCATCTAGCTAAAAGCCACCTCCGTCATATGCTACAATGTTGCCATGTTATGAATGTCTGCATTTTATAGCTCGGATGCAACGTGGCAGTTCATTTAAACTTCACGAGTTCGGTGAATCAATATACAAGTGTGATACGGCCAACAAAATGGATCTACTTCATAAGTGTGCATAGGACGATGGGAAATTCAACCAAGCAGTGGAATATATATATATATATATAGACAAAACCAGTGGTAGAGCTGTTCTACACTGTATTTTATGTATATATATACATAAAATACAGTGTAGAACAGCTCTACCACTGGTTTTGTCTGGTAAATAGTGTCCCTACAGGTTTATCTAAATGTAGAAGTTTGAAAAGGCCAATAACATCAGAGTAAAAACATTTTTATACATTGTCTTTGTAAATTTCCAAGTGGGTTGTTGTGGAGGGGTTCTAATTTATAGATAGGGTGTCCACTGATTAATCTGTTGCAGGAATCTTGTTATAGTTGTGTTGTCCTTTCCCTTGCCTCCTCAGCTGTGCTGTCTGTGGCTATCCTGGGGGTCTTCAGCGCTTGCATGTTCGTCATCTCGCGTAACCTGCAGAAACTGGGAGCGCCAGCGAAGGGCTCCGTGTCTGCCGACAAGCGGATCCTGGAGCTGCACGTGGGCGAGAGCCTGATCATAGCCATACTCGGCATCATCTTCTCCTGTTCGGCCGCAGCTTTCAGCCTGTGCAGCCAATCAGATAGAGGCGGCACATCATCAAGGGACTGCGCGGTCATCGAGGAGGGTGCGGACACTGAGCCCCTGATGGGTGGAGCCGAGAGGGAGGAGTGTGTAGGGGAGGTGTCGCCTGACTAATCGCAGCCAATAGAAAGCAGAGCCTCAGTCACACCCACTAATGAAAGAAGTGCCTGCAGCAGAAGGACTATGAAGTTGGTGTTGGTGGAGGCCAGAAGGAAGTCCGAGCACCAAAGATGTCACTGAGACACTGTAAAGCACTGATCCCACCACTGGTCTCATCTGGTCTGCCTAGAAAATGTTCCCATTTCCATTGGCCCAGAGAAGAACTCGTATTTGGTTTTGTTACTTGACTACCTTTTCATGGTTAATGTGTTATGTTCTGTGTTTTTTTTTATGTTGCATTTTTTCCCCGTACTGATGTTTTTAAAATGATAAGTCAGAACCAGTTGCTCTTTGGACCAACACCACAATGTAGAAGAAGCACAAATGTTTAACAAGTCACCACAAACATAGTTTATTTTACATGCCACTTTTTACTGAGTGTTATCCTGCTGTCCTGGCTTACGTGCACATTGTGATGTAATGCACATCAAAGAACATATTTTATTTAAATATTTTCGGCATGTTTCCATTACATATCATGGTGCAAGGGGACCTTCAGCACTTTTTAATGATTAGGAGTACAAATGGAATATTAATTTACGTTACAAATGTCCGGTTTAGCTAGATTATTTTGAGAAATTTACCTTGTAAAAATAATTTGCAATGGAAGCCATTTAATGGTCAAATTACTGGTCTTGAAAATTATTAAATTGTTTACTGAGCTCTAAAGAGTTTTATGACACAACCCAGGAAGGCCAAGTCATTTCATTCAAACATCACCATGTCCAAATTATATGCAGTCCTTCAGAGATTTTTGCACAAGTGATTAGGGGGAGGATAGGTGCCCAGTGTTTTATTCCAATTTTTACCGTTATTATTATTATTATTATTATTATTATTATTTAAATGTTGAAATGCCTGTTTTACTGTGACACCTGTACACTGTTCAATACCAGGCTCTTTTTTGAAGGAGATACACTATCTTACAGTCTTTTTAAAAGACTCACAGGCTTCAGGGACAAACTTGATTAATTACTGAAGATTCTGTATACATCCTTTGCATGGCATTAATGAATAACAAAGTATATCAATATTTTTAATACATGCAAACAGCAACAACAGTTTTATGGACCAAAACCTAGTTTTGTGATCTTTTTAACAGCAGGAAAGTGTGTAATCATGTGCATGTGTCTGTCCTTATGATTACATTTGCATGTTTTTCTTCTATAACATCATATTGCACCATATTTAACATCTTTGCTTTTTAGTGGTTAAACACACAAAAGCTTTGACTTTTGTGTGTTTAACCACTAATTAAGATCAGAAACCTGTAACAGTTACTGGTTTGAAGTCCTGATTATTACTGTATATGAGATTCATCTTAAATCAGTCTCCTTTCAATTAGCAATGATTCACGATACAACAGAGCCATAGGTTTAGTTGTAGTTAATCATGTCAGCTACATCCAGTTGGCCTGTTTACATTCGAGTTTGCCGTTTACGAATCGGATAAATCAATACTAGTGACGTCTTGTGTTAAAATACGATCTGTGCAGTGATACTGATGTGTGATTTTGCAGTCCGGAGTGTACCGTCTGAATGTCTTGAAATGAAAACTAGGTATTAAAGTTTGACTGTTGCTTGCATGCGTCATCTCGCGTAACCTGCAGATTTACATGCATTCATATTTACATGCAGCAATTCATTTTTTTGTAACAAATGAGGATCCTATTGGATGGATCCTCTGCACGCTGTTGGTTGCTGTTGATATTTTAATCTTATATTGTATGTCTGTCTGTTTTAACACCTTTGTACAAGCTGATCAAGACATGAAACCTCAACTGTAAAATGCTCTATGTATCTTTCTCTTTCTGCCTCTGTTTTTTTTTTATCTGTGATTAATTTATATTTCCTGATAACCACAATTTTCTTTTCTTTTTAACCTTATTAAATCCTTCTTCGGCGTCTGTCCATATATAATACTCATCATATTGGTGATGCACTGACTTGACTGTACTGTGTGACTTAGTTTTGTTTCCTCATCTGTCGTGTGTGTGTGTAGAGGATGTGGAAGTACAGTATATATGTGGGACATCATGTTGTCACACTGTGGTGTACTCTGAAGCCTTTTAAGGCTGCCTTTTAGCTTTTTTGTCTGACGTTCTGTGTTTTAACATTTCCTGTGTATTACTGCACAAACTCAAGGGTGAGTTAAATATACGTGGTTTCCCCTGCTCTGCTCTCCTCTTCTTGCCTCTGTGTGCATGTATGAGTGCAGCTGTGTGTCTGTGTTTGTTGAAAGAATTAAATAACAACGTTCAGCGCAAGTTCAAGGTCTATGTGATGGCAATCCAGACCAGTTGGCAAATACAAATGAGGGTTTTTGTCAGTCTTAGGTATAATATATACATGGGATATTACATTAACTCACGATGGGGTTTTTTTTTTAGCACTTCCTTTCTGTTGTATCTACTCTAAGCGCACACGACTCAAATGTACAGACTGAAATATTCAGTCAAAGGGTTTCATCATGTGGGATTCCTAACACCCCAAGCCATGTCATGTCACCTTTGAGTGTGATACCAGCACATCACATCCCCAGCTCCGAGGCAGTGGGAATAGCATGTACAATTAACATGGTTTGGTGCACCATTATCCAAAGGCAGTTCTGAGCATAGAAACCTGAACGACAGAGTCCACACTAACAGCTGGTTTATTATGATGTTTGCGAGCAGTTTTGAAAGGAGTTAAGCTTGTGTAGGTGATGGGGAAGATGTGCAGATATACTGAAGCAGCCAGTGTTCCGTATCCCTAGGTTTTTTAGTTTAGTTTTTTTTTTGTTCATATTCCATCCTCACAACTCTCCCCACCCTCTGTCACATGACTGCATCCCGAGTTCTGATTGGTTGGAGCACATCGCCATAGTAACCTTGACAAATTGTTGATGTCACCACTGAATTTGTGAATGGAGAGCAAAGACAGGGAAAGCTCAAAAGAGGCTAAGGACCTGTTTGGTGCACAAGGCGCTAATGGCAAATAAGCCTGTGAAGACGATGCACATGCTATAGCGGCTCAGTTGCTATTCTTGTACCCCGCAGCATCAGGTTGAAGTGAAATATGTACAGCAGTTGAAGGCATGAGAGATATTCTTTGAAGGCTAGAACTATGGGCCTAGAGTTTTATTTTCCTTTCCAGTATAAACAACTGGATTTATGTGTTTGTGTGCGTGTTTGTTATGTGTGTCTCATTGTATGTTTCTATGCGTCTATGTTTGTGTGTGTGTGAGTTTGTATTTCCTTGCATTTGAGTGTGCGCTGGCTCATGTGTGTGACCATTTCTATATTTACACCTCTGAGGGTGTGTGTGAATGTGTTTGTGTGTGTGTGTGTGTGTGACGCTGTGCACAAGTATGTAGGGGGAGGGGTAGCTGGTTGTGTGTGAGAAGGGAGAGGGACCCCGCTAGCTGGATGGAGAAAGGCAGACAGGGAGAGAAGAGGGGTTATGAAGCTCCGCAGCGGGACAGATGCAGGCCAGTGGAGCAGGCTACCCGTGTGAACAGTGTGGCGTGGGGGTGGGAGGCAGAGAGGTTGTTGACACCTCCCGACAGCCCACTCCCCACATCTCCTCCTTGCCAGCATACAGCTGACTCTCTTGTGAATTGTCCCAAAGAGAGAGAGAGAGAGAAAGAGACCAGCAGCAGTGCCCTGGCAGATGTCTCCTGCTTTGTGTTATTTTGGGTTGTGTCAGTACTTGTTTTATCTTAACTTGTGATGTGGATCATTCAGGTTAAATATGATAAGGATGAAATTTATAATTCTCTGAAAATGGAACAACATCCACAATCTAGACTGTGGATGTGTGTGTGTGTGTGTGTGTGTGTGCGCGTGCATGCATCCTTGCATCCATACATTAACGCACCAGTCTGAACTGATAACGTTTCTTTACTTGCACTTGTCATCAGGCCCATTTCATATCAATATACCATACCTTTCAGATGAGGGGCCTGTTTCCCCAAGATGCGCAGTGGAGCCGGTTCTCATTGCTGACTGATGACACTGACAAGACTGCTTTGAAACGGTGGGACAAAAAGTACTAGTCAAAGTCATAGGTTTGTCTTGACTGTCTGTGTTTGTGTGTTGGGAGCAAGTCAATAGAGATGCAGGAAGTCGCCGGAGATCACACAGACAGAATTTAAACATGGTTTAAACATCAGCAAGAATCTTTATGAAAGTACTGTTTCATTGTCTGACAAAGGGGATATACTCAGACTGACGGGAAGCTCCTGGTTAATGAGGTGTGGTTGGTAGGACTGACTAACGCACAGGACTTTTTAGTTTGTTGGGAACAGGTTGGAAAATACTGTATGTTATTAATGTTGAAACAGATTCCCAAGCACTAATGTAGGCCAAATAAAGAGTATGTAGACTTTCCAGTTTGTTAAATTTGTCATAATATTGGAACAGGTCCCCAATCATGGATGTAAGACAGGTTCATTAAACAGCTTGTGTAGAATTACAGAAATACATTTCCTTCTGATGTTTCAGCCAGTTTCTGCCTTTGACTAGTCAGGTGCAGAGAGAACCTCATACCCAGGGACTGGGCTTTGAGGATATCAGTCAACCACATGGGGTCCAGATGATGGAGTGAACGAAGCAGAGAGAAGGATGACAGACACAAATGTTTGTTTTTGTTGATCCCTGGATCTCCAGTTTGACTGAGCTAAGTCAGGTTGTGCATATTGTGGCTCTTATGAAATCCCTGTGAAATTATTGATCCTTGATGCACTGATTATGCATCCACACTGGCTACTCCCCTTCAGTGATCAGTGGTTTGAAGTAACCCTATAGGACATAACTGAGGATGATCTTTTAGAAATGTCATTGGACTTTGCATTGCACATGAGAATCAACCACTTAGTATTTTGGGAGATACAATAGGATTTTTGGAATAGGATTCTGCTGGATAAACCTGTTGGAGTGACCTTTTGACCTCAGACTCTCTGGCAACGTCTACGTTTGATAACTAGATAGATAGATAGATAGATACTTTATTGATCCCCAGGGGAAATTCAAGGTCTCAGCAGCATACAGACAACACATACACATTCTTTAACAGCAGAAAAAGTAATTAAAGTATATAATATAAAAACACAACTAAGCAATAAAGGACAGTAGAAGATAAAGAATATAGTAAATATAATAAAATACAAATTATACTAACTAACACTGAATCTAAATCAATTCTAAAAACAGTATCCACATAGTGGTGATTAATCAATCAGAGGCGCTTGCAATGACTGAGGCAGGGACTGAGCCTGTGATTCTCTGTGCATAGTAAGGTAAGGTAAGGTGCTCAGTGTGAATGAGTGTCATGATGATAGTGCAATGGTGATAGTGGTCATGGTGATAGTGCAAATGAGTAAGACCAACAGTGCAACAATGCAGAAAAAGTCTATATATCTATATATTTAACTATTTTAAGAAAAGGTATAAGTGTGGCCACAGTTCAGCTGTGGCATGGAGGGAGGGGTTATGCGTATGTGCTAATGTGCTAATATAGCACGCAAACAGTGAGGCAGAAAGACCGTGGTAAAAGTGGCTAGTGGACAGACACTATCCAAACATGGAGGGGGTGAAGAGGCAGACAGACTATGCAGATAAGTCTATCTCTCCTCTTCCCTTAAGTGAAGCATTGAACAGTTCAATGGCCCTGGGGACAAATGACTTTCTCAGTCTGTCTGTTGTGCAAGGCAGTGAGCGAAGTCTCCAGCTGATCAGGCTCTTCTGCTTAACAATAGTGCTGTGGAGTGGGTGACACTCATTGTCCAAGACGTTGATCAGTTTGTTCAGGGTCCTTTTGTCAGATAGTGAAGTGATGCACTCCAGTTCAGCTCCCACTACAGAGCCAGCTTTCCTTACCAGCCTGTCAATTCGCCCCGCATCCATCCTCCTTGTGCTTCCTCCCCAGCATACTACTGCATAGAAGAGGACGCTGGCAACAACAGACTGGTAGAACATCCTGACTTTCAGCCATCGTAGATCAGCAAGCAAGCTATACTCTCAGCATGTGATCATCAACTGTGCTTATTTTGTCTTCCCCTTCCCCTCTATCGTGACATATTTTGGTAAAGAGTATCACCGAAGTCTTGTAGGCCTTGATGGACTTTGTTTGGTTACTCCATGCAAGGACAAGCAATCTCTGTGAAGACCAGAAGGATTTCTCAGTCTTGGTTAGAATTTTGTTTATGATCTGACGAGGTTGATTGGGATTGGAGTTTCAGGATGTCCGCCTTGAGTAGTAGCCACTTCAGTTACAGGCCGGAGCGTGGGTGTCACCCTACAGGCCTTACCCAGATCTACTGAAGGCATCAGCAGACTGCAGAAGTGAAGGCATTTCAGTTTCGAACGTACATGAGCCTAGGGGGTCGGTGCACACAGATGTGACTCATCCTTCCTAAATGCAGATACACTTTATTTGCCTTCCTGTATAAATTATATATTTGTTCAGAGTATATTGGTAATGCCACACAGTTTTGCCTGATCAGGAAGTGCTGTTAGAGAAATTCCACATTTCTGAGAATAGGAAACATAGTGCTCATGTTCCTTTAGAGTGTGGCAAGGTTCTGCTTACATGGAATCAGTTGGACTTTGAAGGAGGGAGCATCATCACAATGTGTGTAAACATTATGAAAGCACATGATAGGCCCTTGCCTATGGATCCAGGGAAGGTGATAGGGTCTGATCAGATGTATTGATTGTCAGGAACGTACAAACGTTTCCCAGTGAGTACTGAAATCCCTGAGTGTTCTGTGTCCAGAGGAGAGAAGGGGGCGGTTCCCTCGTCTTCCACAAGAGGCGGGGCGGAGGTGGGTGTGTGTGTGTGCGTGTGTGAGTGTGTGTGTGTGCGAGAGAGAGAGAGAGAGAGAGAGAGTGTGTGTGTGTGTATGTGTGTGTGTGACACAGCTGATGCACGCAGCCCTTTCAAGCTACCTCCATCACCCCCCATCTCCGCTCCGGGCGACAGCAGCGGCAGCGGTTCTTCAGACCAGCCCTGCGACCCACGCACTACCACACCGGACATTGTACAGGAAGCGATCGGACCAGCGGTCGCGGAAAGTCAGCCAGTCAGATCCGCACGGCGCTGCTGCTGATAGTAAGTGCGGAGCTGCTATACGGGAGTAAAGGTGGCGAGAGAATGAAAACAGGTGTAGATGTGTGTCGTGTGCTGCACTGGATGCAAAAGGGGGCTTTGGTTATGGTAGAGCTCTGTGCTCGACTAAAACCAAACCCTCTCGCATCCTAGTGCACCACAGAGCGTACATACACCTGTATTTTTTTTTTTTTTAATTCTTACCACCTTTCCTAACGTCCATTGTCATACCACTGCTATGACCATTTTGTCATGCTTCAATATCCCAGGCAGAGTGTATAGGCTATCTGAAGAGAGGCTTCGCTGTAAAGATTACGGCAGTGAAAGAGATGATGCCGCGTTTGATAACATTGCTCATTGGGGTGAAAGTAGAGACGGCGTAAGGATGGAGATACAGCGCGGTGCGTAAAAATGATGCTCGCTTTTTTTTCTATCCCCCTTCTCGCATCTAGATGGTTTTCCGTGACCTACACACGCGTTATGTAATGCGTTAACGATGCGAGCGACAGTGGAAAAGGGGGCGAATGGGCTCGTCTTCCTCACCTTTAGCGGTATGTGCAGCAGAGCCATGCCGATGTGAGAGACCCGAAATATTGTCTATTGTGCCCGGGTTGTACTGCGCCGCTGACGGACATCCCTGAGCTTTTCTCTTCATGCACAGACCGCACATCACAACTGATATACTGCTAGGGTGTACCGTTTTCTCAGTATCTTGTGCGGGGTGTTTATTAATTTCAAGACATGATCATTTGTTTTGATTCTTTCTCAGCATATTTCGTCAGCCTACATGGATTTCATAGCTGCTTGGTTTGTAGGTTACAGTGACTGATTCTACTCGCATCTGGATCAGAATAGGACGTGCGATGCTCGGTGAAGAGGAAATTGGGATATTTTTGCCTTACAAGTTGAGTGACCGGGCAGCTGTGCATGTGATGTCATTGGCAGAGTTTTGGCTCTCGGGGAGGCCTTGGTCCAGCTGTTGGTCGCTGGAGAGTGAGGTCCTTTGAGCCCAGGCCTTCCCATCTCAAAGCAAGCCAATCCATATAGAGCCCGCATATAGGGCCATCATTGCTATGCCAGAGCTTTGTTTTACATAGCATCTCTCTTCCTATCTCTCTCTCATTCGATTTCTACAACACCTAACTGTGCGCAAATTAGACCTCTTTGCGCATCATAAATATGTGATAAATTGACGTGATGTGATGATTGCCTACTTTGCTTTGTGTTGATATGTGCTCGTATGTTAATGTGTGTATAGAGAGAGAGAATTAGAAGGCACTCCAAAACTTGTGACTGGGGGATCAAGGTGTTGTTGTTGTTGTTGTAGTGCATGACATTTTTGTTGACAGTGATATCGGTGTATTAATCTGCAAGAACAATGAAGCGCGTTGGACGAATGAAGTGCAAGGCCAAGAATGTATCCATTGTGTGTGAGTATATGTACGGTTATAGAGATAGTGAGCGAGAGAAGAGAGGGCGCGCACGGGCGCCTGCCTGTGTGCGCGCTGTATGAAGCATGGGAACGATGATGTAATGCCAGTGAGTGAGTGACTATGGCAGCGAGGGGAGTGTAGGCACGTGCCGGAGCGCTCGCCAACACACCAACAGCGACACCTGCTGGATGCGGGGCAAAATGGTAGCTCCAAGCTTCTGCTGTTGCTGCAGAATCTACATGGTTTGGAGGTTCCCTCTTATGATGTGAACTGACTGGCCAATGTCGTTATGGTTCACATATAAAACCATAAAATGGATATCATTCTCTTTTAAGCACCAGGGTTACTCAAAAACGGATGGTGTCTATAATTCTTACTAGTACAAATCAAATATTAATGTTTTGAACAGATATGTGGAACAGGCTAATAAAGTCTAATATATCTCAACTTCATGTCTGTTCAGACATGATTTAAGGCCAGAAATCACAACCTTAGGTAGTTTTTATGACATCTCACTCAGGTAACGACTTGTAACATCTGGCTAAAATTGCAGATGTCACAGTAGGACATGGAATGTCTTCATTTAGGCCGTGCAGTCTCTCGACAGTAGCAACATGCTGTTTCAGTATGACATTATGTTAAGCAGTTCAGCATTGTGTGGAATCCCATTCTTTCTTACCTAAGTTAATATTCAACACGATACCACACACATTAAATGTGTACTATAAAAACTAGAGTTTTATTGTTTTGTTCCAGTCAACTGAACGAGGGACAGTGTTGCTGACTTGTCTAACCAGCTTAGTTCGAGTACAATGATCCCAAATCAGTGCATGAAGTAACCATTAATCAAGGGTGTGGCCCAGTCACAGATAACATTCAGTCAAATCAGCTGGCGCACAAACCGCACACCACAGTATTTCTCTATAGCACAATTCTTCCGGACATTGAAGAGAAAACCTAGTATATGTAAGTAAGTTTAGATTTTTAGCTGGTTGTACTTAAATGGGGGTCTTTTCTATCTTCCGTTGGGTAAATTGTGATGCTCACAGAGGAAAACAGTCAAAACGTTCTGTCTTGAAGTTCATTGTCAGGGTTCATTGTCAGGTCATCGACAGTTTAGAACAGAAAATGGGTCAGACAGACAATATGTGGAGTTATTGCTTGAGAACAGGCTGTTCTTATGACGACTGGGGAGACTTGGGTTTCGTCTCCACCATCTTCTTGGTGATGCTGGTTTTTATGTTGTCAGGTCTCAGTACCACCGTGTACAAAGCTGTTGTCGGGACAACACCAATACCACTCCCTGTCTTTCTCTTTCTCTCTCTCATTCACTCTAGCACACACACACACACACACACACACACACACACACACACACACACACACACACATTTGAACCATTATGCTTATCCTCTGTGGAGTTGTGTACATTTGTTCTGAGTATGTCTCAATTAATGACCTCTATCATTCAAAGTGAAACCCCATGCTTGGTGTGTGCGTGTATGTGTGCATGTGTGTGTGTGTGTGTGTGTGTGTGTGTGTGTGTGTGTGTGTGTGTGTGTGTGTGTGTGTGTGTGTGTGTGTGATTAACATGGTAAGGAGTCAAGGTGAGAGGACAACAGGTAGACTGAAGACAGGATTAGATAACCTGCAGCGTAAAAGCCTCTGATCTTATCGTGACAACGCGAGGGACACTCGAGAGGCCACATTTGCACATTTGCGACATTTGCCACCAGAGTAAGATTTCTCTTACTAGTCTATATATCTGTTCTCATTTGCCACCAGAGTAAGATTTCTCTTACTAGTCTATATATCTGTTCTCATTTGCCACCAGAGTAAGATTTCTCGGTAACACTTTATTTTAATGTGTCGCTGTTACAGTGTAGCTACCTAATTAGGTACAGTGGTACAACCTGTGTAACAACATGTACTATCAGGTACTATCATTGTACTTGCATTATGTATTTGTGGGTACCTACATATAGTTATTACATTGTAATACTGAGTGCTTTTACAAAACTTTGCCAATTTGCCTAAATTTTCATCAGAGGCAAAGAGCTGACCTGAGACCTGCTGGATGGGGATCTGGTCATGATAGATTTGATATACAAAGCATTCTTAGCTCCAGTCAAGGCCTCATTGTCTTCAGTACATGTAACAGCTGTGCTGCTACAACCTTGTTACTCTTTGATACAGTGGAATAAACCTATTAAGTGTACCAGTTAATTACTTACATGTACATATGACATGTATGTTATGTCTTCGATGTCTTGGAACAGGTCTACTAATTCACTACATAGTACATATATCAACTGTGTTGGTACACACTTATTGCTCTTTGATACAGTGGCATAAACCCATTAAAATTAAGTGTACCAAGTACTTACAATTACATATTACATGTATGTTGTGTCATTGGTGTCTTGGAACATGTCTGCCATTACCCTACATACTGTAGTACATGTATCAACTGTGTTGGTACACATTTATTACTCTTTTGATACAGTGGAATAAACCCATTAAAATAAAGTGTACCAGTTAAGTACTTACATCTACATATATACATCCTGTCAATGATGTTATGCATCCTGTAATTGATGTGTTGAAACGTGTCTGCTGTTACACCACACAGTACATGTGAATTAGTAGACCTGTTCCAAGACAAGACCTGTTCCAGTTTATTCCAGTGTATCAAAGAGTAACAAGGTTGTAGCAGCACAGCTAGTACATGTACACTGAAGACAATGAGGCCTTGACTGGAGCTAAGCATGCTTTGTATATCAAATCTATCATGACCCGATTTACCCCATCCAGCAGGTCTCAGGTCAGCTCTTTGCCTCTGATGGAAATTTAGGCAAATTGGCAAAGTTTTGTAAAAGCACTCAGTATTACAATGTAACAACTATATGTAGGTACCCACAAATACATTATGCAAGTACAATGATAGTACCTGATAGTACATGTTGTTACACAGGTTGTACCACTGTACCTAATTAGGTAAGTACACTGTAACAGCGACACATGAAAATAAAGTGTTACCGATTTCTCTTACTAGTCTATATATATCTGTTGTCATTAGTGAGGGACTAGTGAGGGATGGAGGGAGGTTTTTGCCAAGTTACCAAATCAGTGTTTGATTTTCATGTTATTGCTTTCCATTAAATTGCCATTTTGTCATGTGTTTCTTGTCACTGATGTTTGTTGAGAAATTAAGATATAATGAACAATGGCTTTATTTATTATCTTTTTTCAACAGTTTCAGAATTTGATGATATAATAATAATATAAGATGATATTAAGCATAGCATACATTCCTTCCATACATTGTATAAAAAGGCTAATGTTAAGCCAGTAAACATTAGGTAGGTAAATTAATTTCCACAATAACAACTACAGGCTCAGCTCTTGTCAGTGACATGACATTGACATCAATATACAGTATTTCATAATTGTACAATATTAATTTTATCTGACGTCAGATACTGTACGCCGGGTATCAATAGTGTCAAAGTCTCAGATGAGGGCTAGCTTCCTGGAACTCTATGGTAATGAGAAGAAAAAAAACATAGATGCCAGGAACAAAGCATGGTGTCATATTGCTGAGCAACATAATAGCCGAGTCTACCTGAAACACTGACACAAGTTGAGACATCAGAAACTATTTACAATACTATTATGTTTAAAATTATTTGTTGTTTTGATTACTTCAGTGTTTGTATATCTTATACATTCATTTAGGACAACAACAACATTGCATACAGTTAGAATGTACACCGTGAATGTTGTGGTTGCTGCAGTATTTTCAGGATGCATACTATTCATTCTGCACATACACTTACTCTTACTACTCTTATAATGTTACTGTTTTTTTTTATATATTTCTATTACAGCATATTTTATATTTCTTACTGACCTTTCTGTTTTTAATATTTATATGTTAAGTGAGTGTTGTACTTTGAGAGCAAAGATTAACCGGAGTCAAATTCCACAATTTACACAAACCTGGCCAATAAAGCTGATTCTGATTCTATGGAGAGTAGTAGTGCATTCTGGGAATTGATAGCACACATGGAAAAGAGTGGTGGGTGGGGTGGTGGGGGGTGCATCTTCCTCCAGGTTTAGGATGACCTCATGCTTGGTGTCCGTGTCAAGAAGGGTGTGTGTGTGTGTGTGTGTGTATGGGGAGGGGGGTGTCTTGGGACTTGAGAATGCTTTTGAGTCGGTGTCATGTTTCGCGCACCACAGGCGGTTGCAGACTGCAGCACTAATTGCCTGTGTGTGTTCTAGGCATCCATGTTGACACACGTTAACATATTGACGTGACATTGAACTGTTTAAAATGTGATATAGAAAGTCCTCTGTCTGACAAGCGTAAAGACCAGTGGCAGGGTGGTGCTGCCAACGCATCTCTGATTTCTGAGGCACATCTACGAAGTCAAGAGGTCATGTTTTACATGGGTTTGTGACTGGGGAATTACCACATAGTTTTTATGAGTTAGTTTGTTTGAATTCCTCTGAATTACAATCACAGTATCTTGTAATTCTAAGGGACTCCATAGCTAGAGATAGACTCAATACTTAGATGATAGATCACAGGTAAACTTGTGGAAACTGAAAGGACAAAGGACAAATCCTGTTTAATATTCTAACTGTACACGTTAATAATCAATTCCCACATGTCACATGGTAAAACGAATGTGACACAAAGGGAATCAGGCAAATCAAATTTAGAGGTGGGAATTATTTTGAAAAATAAATGTGGTATCAATTGAACTAAGAAAAGAACTGTGTCTGTTACTCATCAAAATGCTGTGCAGAAGCAATTAAAGAGGATGCATTCAAAAGTAGCATATATGATATAAATAAACTATCTGTGTCTGCACAAAAACCAAAGCAGCTGATGGTGAATTATGTGATGCGTATGTGATGCGTTGAAACAACTTCGATTTTTCTCTTTGGCTATAAAAACCTTTTGTTTTTGTCAGTGGTCCTTTTTCTGGTTGGTTAAAAAAACATTTGTCTTTAGCTCTACTGTACAGCCAATCCCTCTTCTTTCAGCCAGCCACTTTCCATCCGATCAGACTAGATAGGGACTAGGACGAGGAACTAGAACAAGAAACTAGTCTCTATTCCCCTGGCAGGCCTCTTGTCTACACATCACTGCTCTGTGTCTCTGATCTTCGCTAACCCATGTCATGTTTGTTATTGTTTGGATTGAGATGAATGTTGAACACAAGTCAAGTTGAACATAACTAATCTCCTGAAGCACTCAATCAAGGTTTAATTTGCTGCCACAATCACAAGGCTGATTCTCTAAGGTCACAGTGATGTTTGTTTATGAAATGCAGCATGTCCTGTTAAAAAACATCAAGTTTAACAATGAAATTCCATCATGTCCTTTTCTCTCTCCCTCTGCTCTGTGTTCTCTCTCTCCCTTCTCTTATCCACACCTCTTCTTCTCTCTCCATTCACACCTCGCTTCCACTCCTTCTTTCACTCTGACTATTTTTGTCTATGTGTGGCTCTCTCTCACTCTCTTCCTTTTACTCCTTCCTTCCTCCTCTCTCTTTATCCTCTATCCCTCTCTTTTCCCCTCTTTCCCCTTTCCTTCTCTCCCTCTTCTACCTCCTCTTCATCTTTCCATTCTCTCTCTCTCTCTCTCCCCCTCTTCTTCCCTCTCTCACTCTTTTCCTCTTTCTCCTTCCCTTCTCTCCTCTTTCTTCTTCCTCCTTTCCCCCCTCTCTCCCTCTTTCTCTCCCTCATCTCTCCATCCCTCTTTCTCTCTCTCCCTCTCTCTCTCCCTCTCTCTCTCCGTAGTGTGCGTGTCTGCTACTCGGCGTGGTGACTCCACCCCCCAGCTCCTGTGCGGCGTGTGGGCAGCAGAGTGAGGGGCGTCGCCCCGCCCGGCATGGGCAGTGCTGGCAGCGGGGTAGCCAATCACCAGTCACCGACGTTCGCCATGCGCAGCGTGGGCACCCGCACCAGCACCGTCAGCGCCAACGCGGGCCCCTCGGGCAGCGGCCTGACACGCGGCCCCTCCCTGCCCCCTGCCGCCAACACCTCCACGCGCCGTCGCCTCGGCGACCGCAGCTACAGCGCCGAGCGACACCCCCACCCACCCAACATCTTGTTGGGCCCCGCCAAGACCGGAGGGCCGTCGGGTGACGAACGTGGCTACGGCAACACAGAGGGCTCATATTACGCCGGAGGCACGGAACAGCCACCACCGCAACCGGATGGCACCGAGCGCTCAACCGCACACACCAACGCCAACCGCCATCTGACCAATGGGGAGCGGATGGTGGCCAACGCCGCCTTCCTGAACGGAGGAGGAGGGGGTGGACGCCGTGGCGACGGGGGCCATTACGGGGAGCGTGGGCGGACGTCCGAGGCCGTGTCGGGCCCGGCCACGACAGGGGTGGACATCTGCGGCAACAGCGTGGTGCTCAACAATGACAAGAACAGCAGCATTCAGCAGATGACCGCGCACTACAAGGAGAACCCCACAGCCAAGGTGGACAACCACAACAACCCCCCCAACATCTTGCCTGTCTCTGGGAAACTGGAGCAGGTGAGGTGGATGGAGGGGTCAGATATGTGTGTGTGTGTGTGTGTGTGTGTGTGTGTGTGTGTGTGGTGGTGGTGGGGGGGGGGGGGGGTTTGGGTCAGGGGATGCTTGGTGAAAGGGGTTGATTCAGATATTTATAGTCAGTATGAGCCCTAATTTGTATACTGTATGAGCCCTAATTTAAATGGTGGGGGAAGTGCACCACAAGTCTATCCACATGCAAAGTTCTTGTCCATGAACAATAGCTATCATGTGCATAGCTATCAGCTAGCATGTTGGCTTACTCATCAGTGTTTGCCATGTCTTGCCCATGGTGTTAAATTAACACATTGATTTTACCTAGTGATGAAATTAGCTTAAATTAGACTTTGCCCATAATTCATTTCAAATTAGGGCCTTATGTGTGTGAATGTTAGTATGTTCTGTGTGATGTGTAGAATTAGCCTGGCACCACCCACCTAGATCTTCTTCCAGGGAGATCTAGTCTGGAACACCATAGTTCATAACCGTTTCCTTCAGACAAGAAAAATGTCAGGCCAACCAGCGACGAGAGGGGAAGACGAAACCGAAACTTATTGTGATAAACAGAAGCAGCAACACCTGCAAACATCAAAAAATGCATTTGGAAAAATGCAGAAATTTATGTACAGCAAAGGTAGACCCACATACATTGTTTCTTGACTGTTGATGCTGTTTATTGTCAATTTGTAAAGTTTAGGCGAAGTAGGAAGTAACATTAGGAATCTCTGATCTCTGGTAAGGCTGGACCAATGATTTCAAAGTTAGTGCCCGTCGAGATGCAATGCTGGAAACGTTTCCCAATCGAGAGTCACCAGACTCTATTCACTTTGTGAATGAGTTTGGATTTTTCCAGGCTAGTATAGACTAGCAGGTGTAGTGGATGTTGGTGGAAGGTGTGGTGTTTAGGTTAGTAGGTGTGGGTGGTATGATTGTAAGTTTAGTGTGGTCGGCTACAGAATGATAGTAGTTGTGTAGGGTGCTGTATAGGTTAGTATTGGCTATTTTTTCTGCTGTTAGTGAAGGTGTGTGTGATGTCTGTATGCTACTGAGACCTTGAATTTCCCCTTGGGGATCAATAAAGTATCTATCTATTTGTAGTATGGTAAGTGGGTGTGATATGACTATGGGATTGCATTAGGTGTGGTGTGTAGGTTAATAGGTGTTAATGTGGCTGTAGTATGGTAGTAGGTGTGGTATGTAGGTTAGTGGGTGTGATATGGCTTTGTAGTTTGTTCATAGTAAGTAAATTGTATTAGTGTTAGTTAGTTAGTACAGTGTGTAGATTAGTAGCTGTAGTGTGCTTCGTCTTACTCTGCAGCAGACCAGCTGGAAGATGTTAATCCAGGGTGGCTCAGGAGCTGTGGCACAATGTCTTCTATTCCAATTCCATTCTTAAGATAAGTAAGATGTTGTAAGAAGTAAGATGATCTGTTAGACCAACTGGTTAATAGGTATGATGGGTGGTCATTATCTCTGGGAACAGCAGTTTGATAAAACAAACAATTTGGCAAAACAAAACCTTTATCGATCCCCTGATGAAACAGAAACATTGAAATATCTAGCTTATAGAACAGGAATTGCCAGAATAATAGAGTTTAGAACAGTGCTGCATATTGTCTGGCATAGGATGTTGTTCATGCATTCCACATGTCTTGTGTTTTATATTTTTTTTGTTCCACAGAATAACGATGGCCTGGTGCGTCCCTCAGCTTTCAAACCAGTAGTGCCCAAGAGTTTTCACTCAATGCAGAACTTGGTGTCGCCGCCCCAGAAGGGACCAGGCGGGGGGAGAGGTGGAGGCAGTGGTGGAGGAGGAGGAGGAGGAGGAGGAGGTGGGGGTCACCCCACTTCCGGAAACCACAGGGATCGCGACAGCCCTGGCGTGGGGGGCGGCGGGGGCTCCCGTGGGGGTGGGCAGGGGGTGGTGGGTGGCGGTATGTCCGACTCGGGTAGGAACTCTCTGACCAGCCTGCCCACATACACAAGCTCGGGGGGCTACGCGCCACCGCCGCCAGTGCTGGGACCCCTCAGCGCGTCCACAAGCCACATCAACCGGCTGGCCGAGAAGCTGGAGCGGCCGGGTGGTGGCAGCGGCTACCAGAACGGCCTGAGCACTTCCGACAGTGGCCGCTCGTCCTCGGGCAAAAGCTCGTCGTCGTACCAGCGCCTCAGTCACCTGAGTGACGCCCCCGCACCCTTGCGCCCATCGCCCTCCTCCGATGACATCATACAGGATCTGGAGGACCGGCTGTGGGAGAGAGAGCAGGAGGTTGGTAGTTGTGTTTGTGTGTGTGTGTGTGTTTGTGTGTGTGTGTGTGTTTATGTGTGTGTGTGTGTGTGTGTGTGTGTGTGTGTGTGTGTGTATGTGTGTGTGTGTGTGTGTGTGTCTGGGCATTTGTGTATGTGAATGTGAAGACAAGGATGTGGAATTCACAATTCAGCCTTCAATTTTACATTTATCAAAAATAAAATCTCCATGGGAGACCTATTCTGTCTGTTTTAGGACAAGAAAGAGAATATATGATTATTACAGTAACTTTCTTGCAACTACAGTAGCTTTCTTAAACCACCTAGGAGTTTTTGCGATGGCTACATTTCTGAAAATGTTCTGGGCAGAGCCCTAAGCTAAGTGTTTCAGACTTACATATAGACAAACATATTAGATATGTAGATCTTATATAACCTATAACGAAGTGTATCTTATAAAACCTATAAGTGTAACTTCACTTAAGAGGTCATTTCCCAAAGCCCCCGATCCCTCTATCAGTGAGCCTGGGTGCTGATTCCTTTTAGACAGTTAGACAGTTAGAAAACTGGTTGGGTGAGTTGTGTGGGAACCAGATCCAGAGAGTCCGATTACCAAACCGCCTTTCTGAAAAGAGTGAAAGACTCCCACCCCTCCTGCTCAGAGACCACTGAGTGAGCCCTTCTCCTCTTCTCCTCCTCTTCTCTACTCGCCTCCTCCTCTCTTTTATTCTCCCTCACTTTTCCCCCCTCTATTTCTCTGCTCTCCCAAACTCCACGATTCTAATCCCTTCATTCTCAATGTTATCCTTTTCTTCTTTTCTTTCACTCTCATCTCTCACTCTTTCACTCTTCTATCTCTACATCTTTCTTTCACTCTTCTATCTCTACATCTTTCTTTCACTCTCATCTCTGCTGCTTACATTCCATCTCCCCATCTCTGTTCTCTCCTGAACTCTGTATTTCATCTTCTTTCCCCCTTCTTCCATTCCTACACCTCTCTTCCTCTTTTCCCTCCTGCCCTTGTTTCCCTTGCTTTTTTCATCTTTCCACCTCTCCATCTGTCATCCCTCGCTTCTTTATTCCTAACCCCTCCCTCTCTCCACCCCCCCCCTCTCTCCAGGTGCTCCACATGCGGCGTAACCTGGACCAGAGTGAGGCGGCCATCGCGCAGGTCTTCGAGGAGAAGCAGCGGGTGTGGGAGCGCGAGATGGAGGACCTGCGTCAGAACTACGCGGCGCGGCTGCAGCAGGTGACGCGGCGTGCCCAGCGCTCCCAGCACGCGCTCCAGGCCCAGATCACGCGCCTCACGCAGGACAAGCGCCGGCTGCAGGAGGAGATCGCCGCCCTGCTGGCCCAGCGCGACGAGCTTGAGCGCAAGTGCCTGGACTACCGCAAAGAGCAGGCCGACATCCTGCCACAGCTGGAGGAGACAAAGTGGGAGGTGAGACAACAACAACAACAACAACAACAACACATTACATTTCTATAGCGCTTTTCACAACACTCAAAGTGCTTCACATTTGAGGGGGAATCTCACTAGCCACCACCAATGTGTAGCACCCACCTGGGCTTGAGTCCTCAGGGGTCAGTGGCATCGCAGCCCACCAGCCACAGTCTAACCATAATTCAATGTGCCAATAGACTAGTGCAATGAACCTTGTGCACGGAAGGCTCGCCAGCTCATTTTTTTCCGGTGGAGCCAGGTGTGTTGTAGCCACCGCTATTGTTAATGTAATTAATGTCTACACAGACCCGGTTGGGTGTTGCACCTAGTGAATCAGCACGTTACGATGTAGAAGGATTTATGGGTGTGTTAAAACTGTGTTTGTTAGGCAAACTCTATAAATGAGCTAGCTAAAGAGCCTTCCGTGCATAAGGTCCATTAAATGACCATAAATCCAATGTTTTTGTGTATAAAATGCATTGGAGTGTGCTTCACTCTGTGTAACTGTGTTGGGGAGCACATTTCTAAATGCATACCCAGTGCTATTACATGAAAATGTAAATAGTATTATTATAGTTTTTGCTTTATGTGTTGCTTTGAAGTTGAGATGTACCTTATTATAAATATATTACAATTATGCTATACCTTGCGTGTCATTTCAATGCCTATCTTAGGCAATATCTAAATTGTTCTCTCCTGTCGCTGAAAGTTGCCTGAGTTGAAGTGTTGAAATGTGGCTTTCCTATAAATATGTTGTGATACCTTTGCGTAGGTGTGCCAGAAAGCAGGCGAGATCTCCCTGCTGAAGCAGCAGCTCCGGGACAGCCAGGCGGAGGTGACGCAGCGGGCCGGGGAGATGGTGGCTCTGCGGGGCCAACTCAAGGAGCTCAACGCCCAGCTGAAAGAGCGCGAGGAGGCCATCCAGGGCCTGAAGGAGTCCTACACCAGCAAGAGCCTGGAGCTGGAGCGCTGCGAGGGGGAGCTGCAGAGGACGCTGGCGGAGGTGGGTGGACGCACGCGCAGGATAGGCTACACACACAAATCTTGTGCAAACACATGTACACACACACGCACACACACATGTACACACAGGCATATGTACACACACACACATATACACACGCACACACACACGCACACACACACACACACAGTATAAACATGCATCCATTTATACACCTACATATATACATGTATACAGATACAGCTTTAAGCATATAACCTACTGTAAACAAATGATAGCGTAGGTTTATGCCCACACAAGTAGTTGCCCATTCCTTTACACGTACTGTACATCTTATGCAAGCACTAACTCACTGACAAAGCTTCACACCATCTCAGAAGCATGCCCCTCTCCGCTTCTCTCACTCTTTTTTTCTTTTCCTGTATCCCACTCTCTCTCTCTCTCTCTCTCTCCTCCCTCCCTCTCTCTTCCTCCATCTGCTCCCTTTCTTTCTCCTCTTCCTCCTCTGGTAGGTGTCTCTGCTGAGGCATAAGCTGAGTCTGTTCGAGGCAGAGGTCCTGGGTCTGAAGCAGGCCCTGGGGGAGATGAACTCGTCTGCCCGCCACGTCGACTCCAGCGAACTCCTCCGGGGCGGTCTGCCCCCGTCCTCTTCCTCGTCTGCGTCCCGAACCCATAGAGACGCCCACCTGTCTCCGTCCACCTCGATGGAACCCCTGGGCATGAGTATGGGCATGGGTGGCACCATGGGTATGAGTGCGAGCTCGCTGCTGCCCCCTGCCTCCTCTTCCTCTTCCTCTTCGTCCCCGTCGGAGGCGTTGTTGAGCATGCAGAGCGACGAGGCAAAGGTGCAGCAGCAGCAGCAGCGCCAGGAGGCGATGGCGGCGGCCGCGGGGGATCTGCGTCGTCAGCTAGAGCGCCTGCAGGGCGAGCTCCGCCTGGAGCGTCAGCAGCGCGAGCGGCAGGCGCTCACCTTCGCCCAGGAGCGCCACACCTGGCAGGACGAGAAGGAGCGCGTGCTCAAGTACCAGGCCCAGCTGCAGCTCAGCTACGTGGAGATGCTGCAGAAGAACCAGGCACTGGAGGACCGCGTGGACCAGCTCAGCACCAAGCTCACCATCTCGCCCGCCTCGCCACCGCCGGCTTTGCCCCCGCCGCAGCCCATCCTCGCCCTGCCCCCCGCCGGACTGCCTGCTCTGCCTGCGCCCACTTCGCTCTCCTCGCTGCCCTCCCCGCCACCACCGCCGCCCGCCGATGAGAAGAACCTGCCCGCTCTTCACCAGTTGGCTCCCCCGTGGCCGGTGCCAACGCGCCTGGAGAGGATCGAGTCGACTGAGATCTAAAGATGGCTCTGGAGAGAGAGAGAGAGTGAGAAAGAGAGAGTGAGAAAGAGAGAGAGAGAGAGAGAGATAGAGAGAAAGAGAAGGAGAGAAAGAAAGGGAGGGAGGGAGAGAGATCAAAAGAGGGAGAGAAAGAGAGAGAGAGAGAGAGAGAGAGAGAGAGAGAGAGAAAGAGGTGGCGGAGAGAGAGACATGAGTACGATGCAAACGACCTGGGTCAAGCACCCTGCTGAAAGTATACAAATGACAACACGCTCTGTGTGTATATGTACATGTGGCATTTCCAGACGTGTCTCTGTGGTTCTATTTAACATCACAAAACACTCAATGGGATGCTCCCAGATGGAGAACATCTGGAGGGTTTTGTTGTCTTACATACTTCAACACATGTATTTGACACAGGTCAAGCACTGCTGGATATCTCAACGAACACTGCACCAATGTCAATAGAATTTGGTAGCTCTTCTCAAGACCATCACATCACAAGTTTGCAGGTGGAGTCCAGGGATGCACTGCCAAGATAGCTTGCAGGGAGAGTGTCGGACTACTCTGTGTCCTCTTGTTGGGTGGACAGTCAGTCTTCGCTGTGTTTGAAATGTGTGACCAGTCACAACAGATCAAAAAAAAAAAGTTTATTTTCTGCCTATAACCATACAAAAAATGTTTGTTTCTTACAGCTTATCCCTAAGCAGGTTTAGAAATTTGTGCCTACTGGTTATGGTTAAGAAATGGTATGATAAATGGATTGTGATGAATGTGTTTACTGATGACGCTTTCTGATGCAGGATTGAGGCCTTGGTGGGGAGATACTTGTCAGCATTTATAGCTGAGGGATCTGACCCAGAAAGTATGCTAGGCACTTAGTGCTTTATTCAATAGCTGACCCGGTTATCAGTAGGATCTACTGGCAGGGTATATGTGGATACTGATACAGAGAGAAGAGGATTTTGAGCTCCATACCTTGGGATTTTAAATTCACCCTTAGCTCTGACTGATGCTTGGGAAGAATGTTTATTGACACACACAAGCACTGTAGGGATTTTAATCCTCTGTGATTTGATCTGAAAAAAATGGCAGGTTGTTGTATGAATGTTCAGAAAATCCAAGGCATGGAACTCATCATCATAATGAGTAAGTTTGATTGAGGACCCACCTCTATAGAACTGATATGCTAACATTACAGGGGACCCTCTGACTGGAGGAATTATGGGATACTGTGCTCAAATGCACAAAGTACACACACTGCCCCTCCCTGTTCGGTGCTAGGACAACACACGTACACCACCACGTCTGGGTAAAAAGACCAAAACAAATAGAAAATTCTGTGTCAGTTTTGATGGTCCACATTCACCACTGGAAGGACAATAAGAAGAGTGACTACTTGTTAACAGGTAGTTCTGTGTGACAAATAAGCAAGACACACATCTCTGGTATGAGTACTACCAGGACAAAGGCACCATACAACTCCCTGCTCTGTCGGCGCAGTAGCGGAGGACGAACACCAGGGGGCGAATGCTCACAAAAAATGAATCCAAGGATGAAATTACTTGAAAGTGACTTTTGCATTTTCTTACTTCTTTATCGCTCTATTCTGTGTCGGAGACGCGAACGTAATCCAATCAAACTTGTCAACGCTGTTGATGCTTTGGTCTCTAGAATTATTTCTTTGAATGGAGAAAAAACAGATTGTGTTTGTGAATGATTGCATTAGCCTACATTTGGTCAATGAAGCCGTCAACTAAGGTTGCAGCTGAGCCAGACGCACTTACAAGGCTGTAGGGTGCCGTTTAGAGTGCTTCCTTAACAAAAGGGAGAATTTGCCTACGTTTGAGAAACAATATATGTCAATATATACTTTATCTACATATTATGATTTAGAATATATTTGGCTAAAACAATATGCAGTATATTAAAGTGATTATTTAAATGTTTTAAATAAGTATTGTATACAGTTTATGTTGACATATATTTTGACTGGATCTTACATCTTGAAAGAAAGACAGGGTGTGGGTGAGGGATAGTGAATTGTGAGGTGTGCTGAGGTCGATGCCGAGAGAAATATAATGTGTTGACAGAGAATGAAGCCAGTGCTTATGATGAAAAGAGAATTATGCTTTTTTTTGTTCCACTGTCATAAGGAAAAAGAAGAACAGATGAATGTTTCATACATGACATAAGCCTAACTGCTGACCTGTCCTGTAAGCAAGTGAACCATCAATAACTGGCCAGTTCCATGGGCTATTGGAATAGCGATAAGGGTCGTTGTAGTTTATGTTTGTATGATATTTTTTGTATTATTATGACAGTGGACGGACGAACAAGTGTAACTCTCTAAGGAGTAGATGGACACATAAGCCTCGACTGTCCTTGGGCCATATTTGCTGCTATGTACCTTTGTTGTGTCCTGCTGTGTTCTTGGTAGAGACAGAGAAGGTGTACTTGGATGTAAATATAATTGTTACTTATGTGAATATATCTACCCAAATATACCAAGCTATTGCGTGTGAATACTTTCAGAGGATAATTGTGAATTAGTTACACAGACATTTCAGCTTTTATTTTTTATTCTATATTAATATAAATATATAAATATAACACATAGATCCATCTTTAAAATTGGACCTACGTGGAAAGAATAAGAGAAACATTCAAATCCATTATCCCTAGGCCTATATGTTTACTTGATGTTTCCGATTAATATCAAAGAGGACAAAATGCCACCAATGTTTTCTATTATTATTTTGTATTGTTTTTATTTTATGTTACTGAAATGGCTTGAAGAAAACATATCTTAGCATAAATTAATTTAAATAATAAAGATATGAAGAATCAAACAATGTACGTGTGCTCTTTAATGTTCTTGTCTCATGTTCAGTTGATTAAACATTTGTACATCCTTCAAGTCTACCCTTCCTATCCTAAGATGAACTCCTGAATTACATTGAACCATAATATTGGTCTTGTGGTTACCAAAAAAAATCATGCAAGGGAGAATGATTTGTCCATGTTAACATTTTGAATGACACTCAATAGGCCTATAATCAACCATTTTCAGAGAATTTGTTTTAGCCTATAATTAAACATTTAACATAAAAGGGATGTCTTATCCATGCAGCATAGCCTATCCTTGTGTAATTTATTTTTTAACATAATGGTAGGCATGTATGAACATTTTGATATGGCTTATCAGCTGAGCCTAAACATCAATTTAAAATGAAACAGAAAAATGAAAATCACAAATTAAAGTAGCCTACATTTTATTACAGGCCCAGGACACTCTCAGAGCTGCTTCATAGCCCAGAGGTTCCTAAACTGTGAGGCGCGCCTCCCCTGGGGGGCGCCAAATGATTTGAGGGGAGGCGCGGAAGGTTGATTCAAAAAAGAAGGAAAAACGTTTATTTCATGTTAGAACTATCTATGTGTTTTTTTTTTTCAATGATTATGTAATTGTCAACATTATAACATCGAAATAAATCATAGAAGAGATGTATACTAAATCTTTGGGATAGTGGAAAGTAGCCTATTATTGATCCCTATCCTGAGTGAGAATGTATTGTGCCAAACTTCATAACGTAATTTAGCAACAGTGCCGCCAGCCGAGCTAGCTGCAAGTTACCAGTGAACGGTAACTTGGAGCTTGAGCTCCAAGCGGATTTGTACACGCAGCCTTACAACACTGTAGCTCTTCGAGTCACTGTAAAATTTATTTTTTGGTACATAGCTAATTTAGATAAACTTATGGTGTGGGTGCTTGCGTTTCTAAAGGAATCCGCCGCCTTGGTTTGTATAGAAATGAATATTAAGTGACAGATACACAATCTTCTCACAGATTCCTGCACTCCCCTCATCTAACCCTCCTCTCAATCAATTGTTTTCTTCTTGTCAGGCTATCACTGTAAATAAGAACTTGTTCTTAATGATCTGCCTGGTTAAATAAAGGTAAAATAAAAAAAGAGGTTGGACATACGTGACGGTAATATGTGACGTTCAGATAGGTAACTTAAAATTGACAAATTGGTCACATTTTATCGCTGCACGGCCCGAGCCTGATATGGGTAACAAAGCCAAACGTTGAAAATATGATGAAAACTCATTGCATTGCATAGCATAGTATAGCATAGATTTAAGTGGCTTAACTGAAGTGAATATCATTATTTGAAAATGATTGGGGGGGGCGCGAGGTGTCACTGTTTTCAGAGGGGAGGCCCACGTTGATGGAGTTTGGGATCCCATGCTATAGCCTATTTTCTCATCCATTTTTATGAGTAGGCTAAAATAATTAATCAAAAACCCCATGAAAATGTTCTGTTGAAATCAATCAGTGTTATATTAGCGTGACCTTACGACTTTTGTGTTACAATGGAGGATTACAGAACCTCTAAATAAACCTCAAAACCCAATACATTTCTCCTAGCATGCGTTTAGATTAGAATCTACTAGGCTACTACAAAACCTACTTTTGCGTTTCTCCTCTACAATGCTTGGTCCTCTGCAGCCGCCGTACTCGAGTTCTCGTTTCTAACTTTGAAGTTGAAGCATGGTGCATATGCAGTCAAAACTTCGTGTTTCATTTCAATAACATCGATCGGCAGTCATTGGTGACACTGATGAGTAAGTATATTTTATCTGAAAAATAAAGCTGGGAGGTTTGTTTGCTAGCTACTCAGCATTAAGGCTGGCAGTGTTATTCTGTCTCTTATGACATTGTGAGGTTGGCTAAATCTGCAGTAGGCTAACACCATTTGCTTGCTAGCAAAGCTAGCTGTCAAAAAAAGATAATAATAGCCGAGTTTAGGATTCAACTGCAAAAACAGACCAACCAGCGTAAAGTCATGTAAGTTAGCTGTAACTAGCTAGCTAGTAATTTCCAGGGGCTTGTAGTCTGGGAATTGTAAACCTGGTGGATAATTACAGCTTTTATTTTTCTTTTGACAGCTTGCTACGAAGCAAGTGGACACTTAAACGACAAATTATGTTAGTTAATTCCATAGTCAAGCCGGAGTGGTTATGGCAGGAAAGACCAATGTTTTTACATCCATAACCTGCTTGTATTGTAGCCTACATAACTACATTTGCTACAGATGTTACAGTGGCTGCGTTGTTTTGACGGTTTATATCTTGTTTTTGTCGTTAGTTTCTGTCGTGGATGTCTGCACGGGTTCTAAGCAGGCGTTTGGCTCGCCTCTACCTTCATGCCACCCCCAGGCAAGCGGTTGCCTTTGTCAGGGGCCGCAGCTTTGACTCTGACAATGCAGAGAAGGCACAGCAGCAGCGGGAAGAGGAGGATGAAGAGAAGGATGCGCCGTCTTTGCTTCTGGCGGGGCAGTACACGCTGCAGTATAATCCCTCGGCCTACTATCGGCCTGTGGTAAGGATAGGGAAGTCCGTCCCCCAGGGCCAGTCAAAGACTCTGGATGAGTCGCCCCAGCTTGGCCTTGCTCCCGCTCTCCGACAGCAGAGCAACATCTACAGCATCAGCTCATCCCGCCACCTCTCCATCACCAAGAACACACTACTGGATCTTGCATTCAGCAGAGACAACGGCGCTAAGGACAAGGCTGCCACCCCTCTGCCCTCCCAAGATGTTCCTCCGGACGTCCAGGTGGATCCCCGTGCCTTCCAGCTGTGCCGACCGGAGTACCGCAGCTTCACCCACGACCTCTCCTCAAGGCCCCCCACTCTTCCATCGAAACAGACCTCCCTGATCCTGCACAAGGTGACTGTGCTCAAGGGCAGCATGATGCCGGCGGACATTGCTCGCTTCCTGTGCGACCTGGGCGCACTGCCCGCGCAGCAGACGCCACTCGTCCGCGGCGATTCGCGTTTCTATATGCTGCTGCGCTACAGCGTGGAGTCCCTGCAGGGCTTCACCAACGTCCAGCTCCTGGACGTGCTGCGAGCGCTGGTGCTGCTGGGCCTGCCGCCGACCCACAGCATGCTGGAGCTCTACGAGGCCGAGTTTGTGCGCCGGGCGGCTGGCTTGGAGCTCCATCAGCTGCTGCTGGCCGCTGACCTCTGGCGCTGCCTGGGCCGCACGGTCACCCGCTACCTGGAGCGCCTCGGGGACTGCATCAGCGTCCACTTCTGCCAGGTGGGCGCGCCGGAGCTCGTGGAGCTGGTGTACCTGCTCGGCGAGGGCCGCAGGTGCTCGTCGTCCCTGCTCCAGCCCTTGGAGTACATGCTGGTCAAGCACCTGGACAAGCTCCACCCGGAGGAAGTGGGCGCGTTGTGCCTGGGCCTATTCAAGGCGCAGTGCGGGCTGAGTGGTGGGGCGGTGCGGAGGCTGGTGGACCGGGCGCTCGGCGTGGTCGGGGAGATGAGCGACTTTGCGCTGGTGAACGTCATGAAGCTGCTGCGTTTCAGCCACCTGGACCATGTGGCATGGCTGGAGGCCATGGGCACCGAGATCCCCCGCCGCGCCCCGAGGATGGGCGTCCAGGGCCTGATGCACGTGGTGCTCGCCTGCTCGGCACTGCACTACCGCGACAGCCGCATCCTCCTGCCCGTTGCCAAGCGCGTGCCGGACATCGCGCCCCACTGCCGCAGCAAGGACGCCTGTAAGATGCTGTGGGCGTTCGGCACACTGGGCCTCCACCCGAGACAATGCCCTGGACTCTACGCAACTCTCACCGAGGTGCTGCGCCAACGCGAGGCCGATTTCCAGCGCTACCCCGAGCACCTGCTGACCGCCCTGCTGGGCCTGGCTTTCGCCGGACAGTTCCCACACGACCTGCTCGCACTGGCCCTGAGCCCCGAGTTTGTGAGCCGGGCATCGGCGTCGCAGCGGATGGAGCTGCGGATGGACCTGTTCACATTGGACGGCACCGTGGGCCTGGAGCTGCCCCAGTGGACGGGCCCGCGTCTGGGCGGTTCCGTGCGGGACGAGGTGACCCGGCTGCTGTGGGACTTCGCCCGTGAGGACGTGTGCCGCAAGCCCGAGGTGTTGGAGGCGGAGGCCGCGCTGCAGGAGCTGCTCGGGGGAGAGCGTTTCATCCGCAAGCACATGATCCTCCCGCACACGCGCTCCATCGACCTCGAGGTGCGTCTGGACCCGCAGGGCCAGCCGCTGCCGGTCGTCTCGGAGGAGGAGGAGGAGAGCCGAGGCGACGCTGATCTTCCTCACTCCTCTGTCGATAGGTACTTGGATCAGGGCCACAGTGGGGTGACGCTGACTGACGACCTGCTGGCCCAGCTGACCAACAGGCGCAAACCTACGACACAAGCGCCCCCGCCGTCGCCGCCTCCGCTACTGCGCAACGTGGAGCCGGAAGGCGAGCACGAAGGAGTGTTCAGCGTCGGGGTGGACCTGACGGACGGCCTCCTGGGCTCTCTGACCAAACCCCGCCCCCAGACGCGGCAGAGATTAGAGCGGACGATCTTGCAGATCGCCGTACAGGTGTCCAACAGGAACCACTACGGCTACCGGTCACAGCAACTCCTAGGCCTCCATGCCCTGAAGCGCAGACAGTTGGCTCTTGCAGGGTACCATGTTGTGGAACTTCCTTACTGGGAGTGGTTTCCACTACTGCGTCGCTCACGCACAGAGAAACTGGCCTATCTGCACTGCAAAATATTTGGGAGTCTGAAAGAATAACCGTCAGTTTTTTTTCTTTTTCTGTTACATTTTTGGTGTTTTGTAATGAAATAAAATAAATGTTGCCTTATGGACAATCAACAATCCTGATAGTCTAGTCTTATATTATGAAATATTTAATGTAATTCACATTCACAGTGTCACTGCAAGTCATTGTTGTCAACCTTTGTCAAGAAACCAGTGTGTAATGTGACCGTAATGTGCAACAGAGAGCCAAAACCTTCCTTCTGTCCCTGTCAGCTTATTGAGTTTGTGTGCGTGGCGTCTTGATTCCTTTTACATCATTCATATCAAGTCATGTTTTCTGTATTGTACTGTATTCTGAACAGCAATCTCTCATTAGTCCTGGCCTTTTGTTTATGTGCATATATGCAGAATATTCATGAGGTGTCCTCTGTCTTCCTTTTACAGTGAGGTCTTGACACATAGTTGAACTTGCTGACCATAAACTGGACCATTTTTGAAATTAAGACAATTACTGTTTTCACATTGAAGCATTGAAATGCTGCAATAAACACTAAGGAAAATAATTAGCTGATTGTATACCTTCATGACTGGACTAAATAGTATTTCATCAGCTCATAAACTCGTGTTCCCTGTGCTGGTGCTGGTGCCACATCATCTTTGTCCCCTGTGTTCTTTTAGTTTCAGTTTAAACACATTTCTCGGTTGTGGTATCTCTAAAATAATAAAAAAGAAAGTTCAATTCAAAATCAATTGGACTAAGAATTTAAACAGTGTGACTGCTGTTAACCATTTGAAAAAAATCAAAGTCTTCTTATGGCCAAGTGTGTAGAAAGACCATATAAGGGGATGGAGTGGGGTGTGTTTCCCTATAGTGGCTATTGCCTAGGGGTCACAGAGGTAATTTTAAAGGTCGTTTAGAAACGCCTGTAGAATGCTGAAGGTTGCATCCCTATTTAAGAACTGCTAGTTTAACAATACATCCTGTTGAAAACCATTTACAATTACAACCCTTTGCCTCCCACATCACACCACGCTAACGGAAGCGGTCTGCATGTGAAGGCTACTACTGTAGATGGTCAACAACTCATCTGTTAGGGCTAAGGTCAAGCTATAATGTTCAGGTTTGATTCTACAATTTATTCTTCAAACTATTCTTTGTGTCACTTCTATGTGAATGGCTATACTAAGGTCAGTTTGTGAATAGCCTTTGCCTGACATGCTACAGCTACCTGAACAACCATGTTTCTAGTCATTCAGAATGCTTTTTTGGCACGACAGCATTACCTTATGTTCTTTATAAGATGGTGTCAGTGCCCAACTCTTTGAATTGACAGAAAATGTGTGATCCTTTTAAATAACTTTTCACCATCTGGAAAATATATTATCCTAGAGTGCTTTTAATATTTAAGTTGTGCATTCTACAAAGGTAAAATGGAGGAAAGGAAACAAAGAAAGTACACCTATAACGGAAGCCTAGTGTTATACACCTATTTGTAAAAATTAATAGACAAGGACATTTCAGTAGTTTGCATCACAGAAGAAGACCTCTCCAGTTATGTTTTGTGTGTTATGTGAGATATGATCAATTACACATACATGAACAGTTAAGTGTGTACTGTACTTCCTGTATTGTTGTCATAAATGTTCCCTCTAGTTTCCCTCTTTGCATGGAAATGTATATCTCAACAGTCACATCAAATCACATGATAACAAATGGAGCAACTGCGGACTTGAGGCCTTAGGCATTAGACTACTGCTCATGTCCGTAGTAACTGTTTTTTTCTTTTGTTCAACCTTTTGAAAAAGACAAAAAGTAAGCCCTCAATTTGTTCTTTGCTGGTAAAATGTCTTCTTCATTGCCTGCTGTTTGCTCTTGATCTTGTGATAACTGTTCCGGTATACACTGAAGTACACGTCAGCACAAAAACTTCAGTAGATTTTTTTTATTATTATTAAATTAATCAGACTTGTTTACTAAATAATGAGAGATAATGTATCAAATATTGTTAGTTATATCCGTAATGCTGCAGGAAAACAAATTTCAAGATAACTGTCTTTTGTTAAGCCTCTAACATTCATCCGCTTCAGCAGCCCTCTGTGAGAGCTCTGAGTCACCACTGGTGCCCTTGGAGGTGGAGTAGCCTACAGATGTTCTTTTCATTGCATTTTGCCTCTGCTCTCTCTCTCTCTCTCTCTCTCACACACACACACACACACACACACTTGTATGAGTTATTCAATGCCTCAGCATCACAGTCATATTTGACCCTGTCTTGTCATTGCCATTCATCCACTAGTCTTTTTAAACTGGTTGACCATTGTTTTATTAGCTTGAGTCATCTATGTTATGGATCAACCTGACCTCACTAAAATGTATTGTCTCAGAAAAATATGCTTTTTGAACACTTTAAAGCTTCGGTCATTTTTACTTTTTCTTTTTGGTGAGAACTGAGAGATACAAAAGTCATGTCAAATCAAAATGCTATATTCTGGCTGAGCGCAGTTAGCCTGGAAACCAGACGAATCTGAACGCTCATTGTATTTCACTAGATGCCATTGAAACCGATTTCTAGACAATCGCAACTGCTTAACAACATGGAATGGCTTTATTCCATGACACAGAAAAGCACTGAGGCACTTTCGTGTACAACCTATGGCTGCACTCGTCTTGTCAGTATTAAATGACATGAACATGTATTTTATTTAAACAACGAACAAGCAACTGCTTTTAAAACCTTCACGGACAAAAAAAGTTGTGTTTGCAGTTCATCTGAAAGAATTTGGTTAATTTAATGTAGTGACTTAAGTTTAATTTAACCACTTGTTATGTTCCTTGGAAATGGAAATTGTAGTCCAGAGCAATTCTCAAATGAGTTGTGCAGAGTACAGTATGAAAGTAGGCCAAGGAAATTCAACAAAATGTAAGAATAAAACTCCAACAATGTAGGCTGTCCAGGAAAAAAAACACATCTGGTCAGTGATTATAACTTAAGTAATGTTAGGCCTCGCATGGCAGAGGTCAAGTGAATATGACCTCTAATTTTACACATCTCTGAGAATTGTTAACAGACAATGATTTGTAACAATAATAATAAAAAAATAATATGCTTCAGAACAGCCTTTCACACAGTTATCCATTGAAATGAGAAAGAGGTAGAGAAGAAAATGTTTAGACTTTTGACCTAAAGGTCATCACATTGAATGGGATAGTGGTCACAGGGTTCGTTCAGGTCAGATGTTTCCTGATGGTGGTCTTCTAGGAACCCCCCATCAAACAAATCTCAACATTTCAGGAAGACCTTCAACTATCTGAAGGCAGTTGGTATGCTGAAGTCTGATTTGCGAACATACTCCATCCTCAGATTTGACAGAGCCATTGCAGATGAAGTGGGGAAATTAATCTTTTTTTTTCAATCGATAGATAGATAGATAGATAGATAGATAGATAGATAGATAGATACTTTATTGATCCCCAAGGGGAAATTCAAGGGTCTCAGTAGCATACAGACATCACACACAACACGCACTTACAGCAGAAATGGTAAACATAAGTATGAGTATAAACGTATAACTAAACTCCACTGTACAATAAAGACAGTAAGACACTGTACAGTAAAGATAAGAAAGATAAGAAAACTAACAAAACTAAATACTAAATACACTATATAAATTAAATTAAGAAAGTCCAATGTGCTTGAGGGTGATCAAGCATAAGACGCTTGTAGTGACAGGGCCAGGACTGGTAAGGTGCTAAAGGGAGTGAGTGTCATGGTGAAGGTGCAAAAAGTAGTCCAACCATAGTCCTTTAGTTATGTGTGCACGGCAAGGTGCTCAAGAGAGTGAGTGTCATGGTGAAGGTGCAAAAAGTAGTCCAACAGTAGTCCAACAGTGCAACAGTGCAAGAGTAAGGTCTAGAGACCAGCATAAATAATATGGACAAATTAAGTAAAGTATAATGTAGACAAGATAAAAAAACTATTTCAGTGCAAGAACAGGTTGAGGTAATAGGGTTATAGCCATTCATTCATTCAGTATTGTAGCAGAAGCCTGGCCGCAGCCATTGATCATGTGTGCTAATATAGCATGAAAAACAGTGTAGCAGTAAAACAGTAGTGAAAACATTAAGCTGTGTACATTAGTAAAACAGCAGTAAAGCAGTAGTGGGCAGTCAGTACTCAAACATGGAGAGGGTGGAGAGGCAGACAGACTAAGCAGAGAAGTCTATCTCTCCTCTTCCCTTTAGTGAGGCATTGAACAGTTCAATGGCCCTAGGAACAAATTACTTCCTCAGCCTTTCAGTTGCAATCTGTAGTAAATCCAATGTTTTTGAATCCCGACAGCAGGGTCACTCTTGTAATTTTAGAGATATGTCCAATCATCCTTTGGGAAATACTTTGCTCTTATTTCTTGTAAAGATGGACAGTCACAAGGTAAGTAAGTGAAATAAATCATTTGCTCAGATAAATATGTTATCATACATGTTAAATTTAATTTAGAGTAAACAGGACAGATGATATACTTTCACCAAGCCATGTACTGTGAATAATTTAAATATTGCAGATAATTCTGTATTCTTTTTCTATAAATGAAAAAGCATTAAAAGGCAGAAGGAAAGGATCACAGAAAATGTCTGTCTCGTCATCCCATTTGGGTCTTTGATGTCAATGCTGAGTGCCTTTCAAGGCAATGCCTCTTCTGTGACTGAATCATCACATCACACAAGATGTTATCCTCCACAATTCCCCGTGCCTCAAGACACCTTAAATGTGATGTCAGGGTTTGAAGAGACTGCATGTTCTTTTATACACTTCCTTCTCACCCACCTCTACACGCCACACACATGCACACACACACAAACACACCTCTCTCTCTCTCTCTCTCTCTCTCTCTCTCTCTCTGTCACTCACACATACACACACACACACACACACACACACACACACACACATCCTGTAGGCAGACTCTGTTCCTGAAGATGTTGAGCAGCACAAAGGAGCTCGACCCCGTGCCCTTGGTTGTGTTCATCTTTGTTGGCGTCTTTTCATCCTTGCCTCACACTAATTGTGTTAACTAGCATCTAAATGAAAGGTTTATTATTCCAGCAATGGCTTGACATATGTACCACACTACTGATTAAGGTACTGATTTGTTACTCATTTACAATAAATTAAAATGGCTTCCTGTACCTAAGAATTTATAGGGAAATGTCAGCTTGCTTCTTCGCTGTATCACATTGTCAAATCTGTCTCTCATTGCAATAGTAAATCTTCAAATGTATACAAATGGGTATTCACAATGTACACAATAATGGTTGGACCTGGACCATGGCATTCAGTAGCCTACATGATTGGTAACTCTTATGTAACATAACTGGGACATTATGTCAAAAGGATATTCACCATAGTTTGTTTTTGTTTATAAATCATAGATTTGTCATGTCGAAATCATTTGGTATCACTGCTGAATTTGATGTGGGTGAAACAGATCCTGTGGTTCTCTGATACTGCTCTTAGCAGGGTACTGTTTGAACCGCCACTTGGCCGCTGCCTTGCATACCTATTGGCGGTTTAGCCAAATTCATAAATATTCAAACAAATTAGTGGGCGCTCTGTGGTAAATAACAGTCAAAAATACTTCTGCACACAGACTGCTGAGGCTTATTGGTGATGTTGAGGCGAGATGTGTCGTTTCTGATGCAGCTGCTTGCTCTGCCTGACCCCCGTGCCTTCTTCATGTTCTCTCAACGTCTGTCCTTTCCTTCTCTTTTCCAGATACTGATTTCACACTGGCCCCATCAAGGCCGTAGTCATGATCTCAACATTGGGGGGGGACCAAATCTGTGGTGGGGTCTGAGGGACCCCCAAACAGAATTTCAATACATTTCCTACCATGCAAAAATATTATTAAAAATCACAAACAAGTCGTTAGTTAGGTCAGTCAATTAGGGTATTCCAAACTTTTGACGGACATAGGCATGGCATGGATGGATTATGAACCCCTGGGCACAGATGCACCCCCCCCCCCCCCCCCCATTCAGATAGAGGGGTCCTGAGGCATTGTCCCACGGAAGATTTTTTTCTTTTTTAAAAAATGACCCAGATGACTTCTGGTGAGTTTTGTGAAAAGAGAAGGGTGGAGAAGAAGCAACTTCACACAGAGGCTTGGGCTTCAGGGCCCCCTGAGCTCTTAGGCCCAGTAAGCCCATTCAGTAATCCATCCCTGGACCAGTGACTCCATTTGTGTTCAAAATGTATACTTTAAAAGAAATTACAAACTAGAGTCTCTTATGATAACCTCTATATTACACAGAATGTGGTTCTTTGACTTATTACTTACACCTGAAGATTAAACTAAGGCTTAGACTCATAGGTTTGGCCTAATAAGATTTTCTCTTTTAATTTAGATTTTATTTTGCTGGCAGCTAATCACACAATTTTAACATAGTTTGAAAGGGACAGGATTCAGGAATAGGCTACTAAGACAGCCCCCTCTTCTGTCTGATTCACCTCATGTTACCCCCTGCATAGACTGGCTTCTGACAGAAATTACGTTTTGTGCCAACATGTAGAAACACTAGGCCTACTACAGCCTTTAATTGGTGAATGGAGGTGCAAATTCCTTTCTTTGGTTATTGTCCGCAATTCACATTAACTGTAGGCTATCATCACATTGTAAACGTTTTTTCCAACGTGTGTGCTGTCGCCACATTTGATCACGTTTTGCCTGCATGGATGCGCGATTGAGTGTACATCTAAACTAGATGTACCGCCGAGCGGTACAAAATATGACCGCCGCCCAGTCCAGCACATTTTTTCCACAAAAATAAATCACGCTGAAAGGCCTATATGATTCTGTCTCACTAAATTGCATTATCCACAGTCAATTCTCACTGGTATCTGCTAGACAACAAGTACCAAAACATGATTAGTTCATAGATTTCACATGTAAAATTCATTTTATACAACCCCACCTCCATCTTGCCTGTTCATAATTCTGAGAAATTCTTGAATTGTGTGCATGTGTACATGTACATGTTTATGTTATGTGTGTGTGTGTGTGTGTGTGTGTGTGTGTGTGTGTGTGTGTGTCTGTGTGTGCGTGCTTGTGTGTGTGCCTGCGTATGTGCCTGTGCCTGTGCATGCAAGCGTACATATGTCTACTGTGTGAGTATGTGTCATACGTATGATTACTGTGAATGTATGTGTGTGTGTGTGTGTGTGTGTGTGTGTGTGTATCTGTTTGTGCACATGTGTGCACATGAAATGGGTTAACATGACCCCTGGAGGCAAACATACGGAAAAAAATGGTCATCCTAGGCCCTACAGTTCTCAAGATATTCACAGAGAACTGTGTCTGCCCTACCCTCCTTTCGGGGGGTCCAGTTCAGCGTGGGGGCTACAGATCAAAACGAAAAATGACGGTTCCATGCTATCCATGTGGGGGTACATGCCCACCAAGTTTTGTGTACCCCGGTCTTTCAGTGTCCCGGGAATCCTTGTTGGTGTACGTCACTAAATGTACACATAAATTATTTTATTGTAAGGCCCCCCATGAACGAAAGTACACAAAACTTGGCATGCATTCGGAGGGTGTCATAATGATCCTACACTTTTCATTTTGTGCAGTTTTGACCTTGTCAGCCAGAGATATTGTGATGAAAACACCTAATTTTTTGCTTTTTAATTTTTAACTAGGTGGCGCTAAGCACTAAGTGGTAATGGGATGGGTTGACATGCCCCCTTAAGACCAACATACATAAAAAAAGGTGGACCTCCTAGGCCCTACGGTTCTCGAGATATTCACAGAAAACTGTCTCCGGCCACCTACAGGCCAGTTGGGGTATAGTAACATAAATTAATTTATTGTGTGGCCCCCCATGAACGGAATTCCACAAAACTTGGCGTGCATACAGAGGGTGTCATAATGATCCTACACTTCCAATTTCGTGCAGTTTTGACTATGTTAGGTCACAGATACCTTCAATTACAACACCTAATTTTTACTTTTTTGTGTTTAACTAGGTGGCGCTATACATGAAATGAGTGGTTATGGAATGGGTTGACATGGCCCCTTGAGATCAACATACAAAAAAATGGGGAATCATTGACGGAAATTTGGGCATGCGAAAAAGAAAAAAAAGAGGCGGTGGTCATAATAATATGCAAGATGCAACAATCATTTCTAAGAGGCCTACAAACGGTAATTTCTGGCATTACTACTAGCATATTAATGCATTATTTATGTTGAAAGACGTGAAAGAAATAACACAGGCTTGCACAAATTCATCATTTAAAATTAAACGTTTCACTTTCGCCATCATTACGAGAATAGGCTATAGAAAATGTTCCCTTTCAGTCTGATCTGCTCCAAAAATGTATGGGATTTCCTTAGCCTGTCCTACACCTTTCAAATAAGTTTTGTGAAAATTGTACCGGTAGCTTTTGCGATATTGTTGACAGCCCCACCTCACCGCAGTAGGGTGCAGTAAATGGAAGCTTTTGATAGCGCACGCCACTAATGAAAAACGGAAAATCACCAGGACAAACCACTCAGGGGTGTAGGCTCCTCTGGAACCATAGGTCACTAATTTGTGCGTTAGTCACGTTTGATTACATTTCTGATGCGTGTTGGTTTCCTGTAGTATAGCGCTTTATTCTTTCTTTCTTTTTCTATGTCCTTATATTGGGGGGAACCTGTCTTTCTCTCTAGTTTATATAGGCAGAGTTGGGTGTAACACGCACGTGTTGCGTTGCCGGTATTAGTGTCTGCTGTCTGTGTGTGTGTGTGTGTGTGTGTGTGTGTGTGTCACTCAGTGGCATATCCTCATATGGGCGGCATCTTCTGGGAGGGCGACAAGAACATTCGCAAAAAATAAAAGTAGCCTAAAAATAAAAAATAACACAAGTAACTAATTGCTAGGCTTAATTCAATCACACCACAAATTGCCTCCAAAAACATTTCAGGGGGTTACACAAGCTAGGACTGCAACTAGTTTAGCATCTAGTAGGATAATGACAGGTGTGCAACTTGCGAGCGCACTTCACTGAAAGCAGTTCAGATTTGTATGAGTTGTGTGGGTGTGACCATTCAACTTTGTGAGGGAGGGTGCGCGAGCTGGGCAGCAGGCAGCAGCACTGCCATAAACCCGGGTTCACATTGTACGCGCCATGCGCTGCGCTCGCCACTAGGTTGCTCTTGGTTGAGGTAATGTCCTAAAGATGTGTGTTGTGTTTGCCGGGCTCAAATCTTTGTCTTGTGTCTTTGTGTGCCGGGCTCAGCGCAAAATACCTATGATTTACAGCGCGCCGCGGTCAAGTTCAACATGGTTCAACTTTGACCGTGGCACGCGCAAGAGCTGCGCCTTGCTCAGCGCAGCGGCAGGCCAGTTCTTGCGCGCACAAACCATTGACAATGCCACTAGAACGTACAATGTGAACCCCCTTGGTGAACTTAGAGGCATCTTTCAGTAAGACAAAGTAATGATCATGAAGCTATCAGTAAGAAATGGCTGGTAGACTACAGCGCAACCTGACTAGGTGTCTAATAGCTATGTAATGTTTCACACAACGCCATTAATTAAATAATAAATAAAATGGGACAGTATTAGTAACAGTGTAGAAACATTTCAACGCAGGCCTAACGCAAAAGTAATGTAGGAACGCACTTCCCATAGGCCTAGAGAGTAGCCTAAGTATATAATGGGCTAATAGACATTGTGCTACATTACTATTTTCGAGTAACAACCCCAACATTGCATATAATTCTATTCATGTAGACTATCTTGTGCATTTTGCTTTCACATCACTCAGAGAAATCCCAAAAGAAACGGAGGAACACCATGCTGTGAGTGTTGAAAATCAAATTTGACAGTATTTCTGTACTTAAAGGCTTGTGCAATTGAGATTTCAAGTTATCAGTAGGCCTATCAAGAGAAATTATAGTCTAATTTAAAGTGACTGCATTAAGGCCTATACAATGCATGTTTCTTTTCTCACTAATGCGCAGTTGTGAGGCTGCAGCACAATATGTTGATGGCTCAAATACCTAATTGGTTAAATTGTTTTTGTTAACTTTTGATCCAACGGAGAGTGACACCGAGGTCGTGAACGTGACGACGGTGGTGGGGGTAGAGGGAACAAACATGATGACGTTGTAGAAGAGCATCATCATGCTCCAAGTTTCAGATAAATAGCGCGCGGTTCAGAAGCAGCAGTCGAGTGAGAAGAGACACACAGAAGAAATAGTCTACTTCAGCAAGGTTGAGGTTGAGAGAAGGCCACTTATTTGCTTTTAACACGATGAGCGATTTCGGACTGCAGCTGCTCTGTCTCCTTGGTCTTTTGTCGTTGACCTCAGCCTGTTACATCCAGAACTGCCCCCGAGGTGGAAAGCGTTCATTCCCGGATCAACTTCCCAGACAGGTGAGAAGCCTTTTTTTTTCAATCGGACTTAGCTGTGTAAGTCCATGATTAACAATGTGCATGGCTGTATCGGAATATCTGTTTTTACGAAATACATTTAATAGGCTACTGAATGTTCTGTCAGCATAGGTTATAATGAAATTTTAGGCATAATTTAGCCTAATGTAGACTAGCCTACATACACTATAAGCTATACTGTGTGTGCGTGTGTTGGTAGTCTAGCCTATGAGTGGGCGAGGGAGGGAGTGAGTGAGAGGCGTGGAAGAAGAAGACAGAGAGTTTAAGTGAGAAATGAGGGAAGGCAAAAGACTTAAGACAGAAGAACCCCCCCCCCCCCCCAAAAAAATAAATAAAAAAATAATTCATAGGCTACCTTAATGTCAATGGACTATACACAGAAGAGTAAACGTTTTGTTTGATCTCAACACAAACGTGACTGACCATTAACTCGCGCATCTTGTTCTTTATCCAGTGTATGGCATGTGGCCCCGGTGATAGGGGCCAGTGTTTTGGCCCCAGCATCTGCTGCGGTTATGAGATGGGCTGCTATGTGGGCTCTCCGGAGTCTGCACGCTGTGCAGACGAGGACTACCTGCCATCCCCGTGTGAAGCCAGCGGAAAGCCATGCGGCCCCGAGGACGGCCACTGCGCTGCGCCCGGGATCTGCTGCGATGCCGGTGAGTCGGTTATGGTCTGATTGCTTTGTATTTTTGAGAATTATAAGCTTGTCTAAATTTGAGCTACATGTCAATGATGTGAAAATAATATAGTCTTATGAAGTGAATAATGTAAAGAGTTATCACTAGACTGCATTTCCCCCAACTTGGCACATGTGCCATATGTAGGCTACAACGTTATATACTTTATGGAAGGCTATTAATCAGGAAATTAACATCCCTGCCGATTATTATTTTACGAGAGAATGAAGGCTTTTTGTATAAGTACGCCTAGCCTAATCGTATCAAACATAGTAGCACCTGATAAAAGCCGCAAATCTCAGAGATGGGAAATGTGATGGAGAAATGTTTTTCTTGGTCACCCCTCCTTGTCTGAATTGGGAAAAAATGTGTCTTCAGAGAGCTGCGTTCTGGACCCAGACTGCCAGGAGGAGAGTAAAAGCAGACCCTTGGGCGAGCAGACTGCTACGCTGATGGGCCCGTCTGCGGCGGAGATCCTGCTCCGCATCCTACACGCTAGTGGACGGGCACGGAGTCAGTACTAACAGCTCCATCTGCTGGAGGAAAGAGGATTGGCAGCCTGCTTATTGTGCACAGCAATGTATCCGAAATGCACATACTGTAGATAGGTGCGTAGTGGAGTGCTATATGAATATTTTCCCCCCAACCAGACTCACACACATACACACAAACAGCAAATTGCAGACAACTCTGGGTTTCAACTTCATATGGAAATCAACCGACACACACACACACGGACATGAAATAAAAAGGAAAGAAATGTTAACATAACTGTTTGAAATTACTGCACTGACCAGCAGAATTTTGTCATTTTTAATGCTTTGAAAATATGCATTGTACAATGGGTGTAAATATGTAGCAAATAAATCTTTTCTTGCACTGGCACTGTAAACCAACTCTTTTCCAATTTTTCATTGAAAAACAAAAAAAAGTAAAAACTGCAGTTAAAAAAAATCACAAGGAAAATTTTTTGAAAACCTAAATCTTTAACTTTAATACAACACGAGATACAACTCAATTCAACAGAGACATAGTGGTCTGCTTACTACACAGTCAGCGTTTAAAGGAACAGTGTAAACATGTGATCTCCTGAAATGTATTAAAGTAATCAATTACTATACATGAGGTAACACATTAACTCATAGATAGGTAGATAAGCTTAAAAATGGTAATTCTCTTCACAAAGACCTGATAAATCTTTGATAAACTCAATAAAGAGAGAATGAGGCAAAAGTATTTCTGCCAGAGAACAGGCAAAATATATTAACCCCCCGACTCCGTGTACAAACCTGCATTATTCTCTAATTCATCATCTGCACCAAAAAACAGACCATCGAGACTGATTACAAGTGCAATTCATTACAACAATCTCAATCTTAGCACAAAGTTGCTTTCCAGTTCATAGTGTTTTTTTTAAAGGCTTCAATAGCAAAGAAGTGAATCAAGGACATCTCTGGCTCAAAGGCCTCCTCTGAAATGATGCCTTGCTTAATCACTGTCCGTCTATCAGGTCTTACTGCTTTTGATTTCTGCATAACTTAATCAGCCAACTCTTGACCCAAGACTGACAACAAAGTACAACTAGGCCAAAGTAAGGTATTGGAAACTTAAATCGGAACGCTTACGTGAGAACCTTCAAACAGGAACCACAGTTCTGAACAATAATTCAAGTATGTGCACCCAGAGGAATTACCCGTTGGTGCCGTGGCTCACAATAGTGACTCTGAACGCCACTATCGTGCTTCAGGAACCAAAACTGCACCGGAGCAGTCCATTGCACGACTTCATATAACGCTCTGGTAACGCTACGTGCCTCACACACACAAAACGAGAGAAAAGGGGTCCATTCACGAAGGGCTTGCACCTTCAGGCCTTTTAATTTCAGGCATTTTGAGTTCTACCTGCAGAAAAGAAAGCAGAGAGGGAAATGAAATGGCTTCATCAGCAGAACTACCTGTGTAGTCTTCCAAGAGACAAGCTGGACATCAGGCTCTGATCCTGAACCTGTTTCCTTTTTACTTGCTCCTCGTATCTTTATTAATCAAATACATAATAGTTTCACAAACACTGACGTGTAAAGTGTGTGTGTGTGTGTGTGTGTGTGTGTGTGTGTGTGTGTGTGCTGCGTGGGTGCTCTGTGTTACGCTGCTTTTAACAATCTATCTCTTGACTGACTAGTATTTCTCGGATGCTTTGGTTGCCGTGGTTTCCATCTGACCTTAGAGACGTTCCCACAGCTTCAACAGCTGAGCTCCAGCTTGAGGCTCCAACTCCTGAGAGGGGCAGTCAATGTTAGAGAGACAGAAGAGAGAGAAGAGAGACAGAGAGAGAGACGAAAAGAGAGAGTAAAGAGGAGAGAGAGTAATGATAAGAAAGGGAGAGCAAGAGGAGAGAGAGCTTCATACAATGCACATTCTCCACAGCAATATCTAAATATATCTAAATTAATTCAAGAATAACTCTAAAACAAGTGGACAGGTATGTGGCTTACACTAGGCTTGATAGATTTGTTAAATGTGTTCAAGTTGTTCAATTTGATAACTTTAGCCCTCCATGAAATTTAGGATGAGAGGGGACTCTATTGGAGGACACACCTCTTGGCTGCTCAACAGTTAACTACATGATAACAGACTTAGACCGATTGATTTTCAGAGCATTCACGGTGAAGCCACTAACACCTCTGTCAGATCACAGCCAAATTACTGTGTATCTTAAAAGAACAGAACATTCTAACATACATCAAGAACCCAATAAGCAATTGTGTTACAGATGGGCCAAGAACAGCAAATAAAATGCTGTGAAAATACTACGTATGTATGTCTGTATGAAGGATGGTGTGTGTGTGTGTGTTGTGTGTGTGTGTGTATGTTTGTGTGTGTGTGTGTGTGTGTGTGCACGATGGCCCACCTGTCCATCACGGCTGATTTGCACCTTCTTGTTGTCGTTCCAGGGGTTAAGGAGCTGGTACGTGCACTGGAAGGGCAGGCTCTCTTTGCGGATCCACTCCACGCTGAACACGCCTCCCAGCCCTGATGAGCCCCAGTCCTGGCACCGCTCCTGACCAATCTCCGATACCATCCTGGCATAGCCCTGCCCAGCAACACACACACACACGCACACACACACACACACACAAAACACACACACACACACACAAAAAACACACACACAAAACATTACACTCAGCAATGAAGGTGTGCATGGTTGTTTATAATTCTGCCAGTTTTCAGACCAAAACAAACATATTATTTTAGTTTTACATATCCAATTGTTAGTACTACTATATTATATATATATATATATATATATATATATATATATATATATATATATATATATATATATATATATATAATATTATTGCTTATTATTCTATAATGTGTCTTAACGTATTAAGACTAGCCTAGCAAATAAGTAGGAGTGAGCAAGGTAACATAGTAATAACTATACAGGCTGTTAGAGCCATAGAAAAAGATTTCATATTTGTTTCATTTTGTATTTATATTATTGTCTGTATTTCTTTATTATTTCATGGAAAGAATGATGCCAGTTTAAGTTAATACTAATGTGAAAATAGAGACTCCTATTTTGATAGTTTTGTACCCATGCGTAAAGACGCATTGGAAGACAATGTTAGACAGAAGGATTAAAGAAGCATGGAGGAACAGTTTTTGATCGTGCTTGCTGTGCTCAATAGGGAATACGATTGAGAAATTGTGATATTAAGAACCTTTGTTTATTGCCATTTGATTTTGGAAACTGGATGGCATTTTTAAAGATAAAGATCTTTTTTACTGAATTCACGTTTTGCATGCGTCCATTACTTTCCACAAGTGCTTCTGGAATGACACAGATACTGGATCTGCTGCCATAACAAAGGGATTACAGACTTGATAGCCCACTTGTGGTCTTCGAAAGCTACTATTCCTGACTGCATTTACCATTGTATGTAACTGAATGAATTGGAAAGCACACATATTTGATATCTAATTTAAATATCAGCTTATATTTATTACATCGATACCACCAAAATCATACCGAATAAATAACGGGCAAATCAATAATCAATATTCCTCATCCACGTCCATCCATCCAACCACTCATTCCTCCACCCATCCAACTATCTATACAGTTATCCATAATTTCCAATATGTCCCTCTCCACCGCCCCGCCTACCTGGAAATGTCCAGAGCCTTGGACAGAGAAGACGAGGAAGACGAGGCTGCTGTCTTGGAAGGCGCGGTTGAGCTTGAGCTCGTTGCTGGGCGTGGTGGACCAGATGCCCCTCTGCTGGGAGAGCTCGATGTTGCGCAGGTTGCTGCTCTTCATGATGAAGTAGCGCACCGACGACACGGTACGCGGACTGGAGGACTTTGAGCACTGCAGCACCATTAAATGTAAACAAAAGGGAGTGTATGAGACGAGTGTGTATCAGTGAACTGGGGAGAGATTAAGTTAGGTTCAAGTGTAATACCAGAACAGCGAGAGCACCAAATTCCTTGAGGAACTGTTAAAGCTGATCCCCTTACACACACAAACACACAAACACACACACACACACACACACACAGTGAGGGTGCTGGTAAAAATGGAAACAGCACAATACTCTTGGAAGAACTCCTGCATTGATAAAGGAATATACATTGAGTCACACACTGTCTTTTTGCCAAACAATTGTAGCTTTGTTTGTGGAAGTTAAAGGGAAGCAACAATGTCACTTGTTAGGCACTTAACAAATTAAAACACACTATCGGCGAGGCGATGAATCAGAAAGGTGTATTTGGTTGTTGCTCAACAATGGCAGCAATTTTTCATGGGAGGAAAGCTGCTATCTTACTACATACAGGCCATAGCTCAACAATGTGTACAAAGAAACAGCAAAACATGTTTGTGAGTGTGCATGACCTCACATATAAAATGTGGGTTTAAATATAGTTCTACAAAACAACCATATCAGTTTAACCTTGTTTGCGTCTAAAGAGTGTACAGTACTTGTTTGCTGTAGCCTGTATGCATGAGTGTGTGTCCTAGTTTGAGTTGTTTTCAACCATTTATTGGTTTACTCATCATGTTTTATTGGTTTGGTCATCATGCAACCATCCTAGAATAGGTTTCAACCATTTACTGGTTCATTCATTATGTGTGTGGGTGAAAGAGAGAAGCTGTGACCGATTAAACCGTCTTGAGATGCTTGAGATATCAGCCCTCCATACACTCCAGAATACAAAAAAAAGCAGTGCAAACTCAGGGGAATCTGAACAAAAGTGACATGGAACCCTGAGCTCTTCTTTGTGTGCAGGTCCTCCTTACCTTTCCTGAGGACGTAGATGTTGGGCTGGTACCGGGACTCTCGCCTCCCGCTTTGGGTATGTGGTCCTCTGGGCGCTTCGAGTGTGTCGCTCCCTTCTCACGTGGGCCCTTCAGTGGGAGCATAGCTGGAGACGGACAGGACCTTGGAGGTCTGAAAGAGGAACAGTAAGTGGATGATGAGTCATCATCTCTACATGACATCATACATCTAGACAGACAAAGAGGTAGGAAGTGGGGGGTGGGTCAATTTTGAGTTACAAGTACTGTATATAACCCAGATGCAATGACAAACGCAAAGACATTCAAACAAAGTTCGAAAGAGAAGAGCAAAACATCTTCGATCTTATTGAAGATGAGATTGAAGGTTATCCAATACTTGAATCTATTTCAGGACCAGACTATTCTTTGTTGTTGTTTTTTTCCCCCACAATGCAGCATCGTGGTCAGTGGGCGGGCCTTAGGGGGCCAGGCCCGTCCAAACAGGCCAATGTGCCCCCCCTGAGTTCTCTCCCACATCTAAATATTATTTCGGCTATGATTGAAATTAAATCCATATTGAACATTGTTGTTGAACACTTAACTGAAAATAAAACATGAATAACACTGACTGATATTTGTGTCAATACTGTTGATTGTGTGCGCAAACTGTGTGATAAAGAGGGATTATGCACACTTGGAGACCGCTTCAGCGAGTGATACCGACACATTTACCACCACTCCAGCAACGCCAAAGGAGCACAAATCTCGACCAGTATATTGTGGAGGAAACAACCAGGTCCGTTGCTAATGACAAACTTGAGCTATGGAGACTGTATCTTAGTGCTTTGGATCACGTAGGCTACTTAGTGAGCGCAACACAACGCGGCTCATAAAGAGCTTGATCCAGAGGGAGAGACATTTTCAGATGCAGTGACAATAAAGCCCATCATGGACCTGGGAAATGCGACAGTTGTGGAGTCGGCATGTAGGCCTATCGTTGTAAAACTGTATGCCTACATCTCCAAACTAAAAAATAGTAGCCTAACTGTATAATAAAAGAGGACTGTCAGAGCATCACAAAATACTAAGTCATGCCGAGTGTCCTGTTAGCTCTTAAACTTTCTGTCACATTTGGTGCATCTACCTAGTCACTTCATGAATGTGTTAAAATTCGTTCTGTACTTTAAAGAACATTTTGAGCGATCACATAGCCTATGTGCAAAGTGGTGAGTTCGGTATTTTACTTGTATTGTAGCCTCAACGCTATGCGGTCTATTAACCCATTCGAGCTGGATGCTGCATGACGCAACATTCTATCTCCCGCCTGATGCTGCATAGCGCAACATTGACTTTCCCGCTGGATGCTGCGTAGCGCAGCATGCTTTTTATTTATTTAATGTTTCTAGGTGCTACAGAGGCTATTACATTTTGGTAGACGTTGACCATTTTTAGTATGTTTTCAGAAAACCCTCAGGAAATAAGGTTATTTAGTCTAGAATGCCATAGGATTCTATAGGCGTTTTTAGCAGGCATTTTAGGAGTAAATGGGCTATGACCACAATTTTTTCCCATGATCATATTGTTTCAGTTATCCAAAAGGCTCGAAGAATGTTCTTTATTATATGGCAATTTTGTAAAATGACAAATGCTAATAAAAGTGAGGTGAGGTACCCCCCTGTCAATACTCATGGACCCCCCCACCCTTTGCTCTCTGGCGTCGAGCCTGACACAATGTTTGCTGTCTAAAAGAAAGTTTAGACACAACAACAGCAGCAGCCATGCTACTGCCATGGCCAGTAAAACAAATGTCTTACTGTGTTATTACCCAAGTTCTCCAAGTTCTCGCACAGTTTTCCCTTTGCCTTGTGTTTGTCAGTCATAGACTGTATAAATGAACAGGTTTTGGAACTTCCATGCTGGCTTCATTGTTTAGTGTTAAATGTGGCTGCTTGTTGTCAGTATGCATGTTGCATATCTTTCAAACTGTGCGTTTACTGTAAGTTGCTGTACCCTACCATGTTAAACATTGGTAAATGAAGAGACCTTTTTCACAGTAGCCGTTTTGACATGAAATAGTAAGTATCTATTTAGTCTTTATTCAATTTAAGTGTAGCAGAATCAGAACCTTAAATAATTTAATTAACCTCATCCTAAACACCACCAAGAACAAGGAGATGATTGTGGACTTTCGCAAGACAGGCTCTACCCCCCCTCCTCTCTGCATAAACAGTGCAGCAGTGGAGAGGGTAACCAGCATTAAGTATCTTGGAGTACACATTTCCAACACCCTCACCTGGCGTCACAACACCCTGACCACCTTCAAAAAAGCACACTAACGCCTCTACTTCCTGAGGAAGCTGAAGAAGGCAGGGCTGGATATCAACATCCTCAGCTCCTTCTACAGATGTGTGGTGGAGAGCACCCTGTCCTCCTGCATCACTGTATGGTATGGCAGCTGCACAGTGGCAGAGAAGGACATGCTGCAGAGGGTGGTAAGGTCTGCACAACGGACCATCGGATGCAACCTACCAGCCCTTTCAGACATCTATACAAGCTGATGCAGGAGCAGAGCGACCTGCATCACGAGAGACTCCACCCACCCTGCACACAGACTGTTTTCCCACCTCCCCTCAGGCAGAAGGCTGCGTAGCATCCAGGCAAGGACCACCAGGTTGAAGAACCTGGATGCGGTCAGACTGATAAACTCCTCCACACTGGCATGCCCTTGAGTCATCTGAACAATTGCACTGCACTTACTGCAGTGTTTCCCCCAGTGTTTTACTGCAGTGTTTACATTGACTTATTTGTGGCGGCCCACCACAATATCAACATTGACCACCACACAATGATTTTCCAGGTTGTACTAAATTGTGCTTAAATCTGGTTAGCATCATAACCATGCTGCGCTAATTTGTTAAAAACTAAAAACATTCAAGTTAATTCTGCAAACCTACCACCACAAATAGAATTAAATTCTGTGGGAAACACTGTACTGTGCTTATTTGCTGCTATTCTGAAACACTGATGTGTTCTTATGATTTTAGAAGGATAGGGCTCATGAGGAAAAGTTTTTATCTTTTTATTTATTTATTTAATAATGACTATTGTAGTTGGTTGGCACCGAGACCTGAGTTCTTATTTCGCTCTCCTCCTCATGCTCCCATGTTGTGAGAATGGCAATCAAGTATCTATCTACAGTATCTATCTACAGGCACGTAGCAAGCGTGGGGGATGTGGGTGTTATAACGTACACACTTTTGCTGGAACACGATTCTATCCCCCACACTTTTTGTCAGATTAAAATGAAAGTAAAATATGGAAATAAGCGCTCCCGTAAAGAATTGGAACCGTATCTACCATAACGCACACACAGAGAGACACAAATAGGTATGTTGATTTGATTGAACAGTCATCCAGCCAATCACATCAAGTTAGCCAGTGAAGAACCAGAGCCGCTCTGATCAAATTCAAAGTGTGCGTCTTTCAAGGCTGTGCTGCTGCTTGGGTCTGCATTAGAACGTCTGCAGTGAGCAGATTTCAGGTAGAATTTAAATGATAATTGTTACCGCATTATACTAATTTAGTAAACCAAAATTCACTGTCTGACTGACAGTTTTTGTCACAATTTGGAAATGCAGGGAGTCAAAGTGAAAGCTGGCGTGCGCGCACCAAGGCACTTGTTTCTGCAGAAAGACCTTTGGCTACTGTTCTCAGAGCATTATGCTTTCTCTGTCTATGATCTGCAGCTTTTCTCAAACTATGGGCCTCCTCAACAATTAACCTACTGGTCCACGTAGCCGCGAAATTAAGTTATGCCAGGTGCTTCACACGTCTGATCATTTGCAGCAAGATTGAATGGTATGGAACCGCGGACTGAAAAAAGAGGCTAACCGTTTCCCCAATCAGAAATACTTATTAATTTAGTGTCATCAACTATAGACATATAGCCCAGTCAGTACACATACGTCTCCAAGGCACTTGAAAAAGATCTGAACAGCTTAATTACATCGCAGCCTAATTACAACGTTCCATTTAGAACACCTTATTTGACCTGATCTTACAAACGTCGGCGGCATTTCACTGTCAATGTGTGTCGTAGTGCTACATCTACTGGAGATCTTAATGTCTTAAATACGATCGCGTTCCATTTAGAACATCTTATTTTGATCTTACAAACGGCGGCGTCAAGACACATTTGAGTTCAACATCTGAGAGCAAAGATTTCCAGCATGTAGAACTCAAATAGAACGCTTATGAGCGCTCGTGCAATGTGTGCGTCCCTGCAGCAAGTAAAAATGGAGATAACGTGGGCTAGAAGCAACAATAGTTTAAACAACGTGGCTTCCTGTAACTATCAATGAAAAAAGCATAGAAACTCCTCTCAAACTGCATTAAAATGGTGTGTTTAGCAATCAGATTGTTTCATTTTCCTATCCCACAACCCCCACACTTTTAAAAAGCTTGATACGCCTCTGTCTATCTATCTATCTAGGAACACCTGGCCTAGATTCATGTCAAAATGGCTGATGCGGCTGCTGTGAAAAGGGTCCACTGGAGGCTGAACTTGTACCTGTCTATGGAGACGCTGGGCTCGTCGGCAGGTTCGTGGTCGCCCCCTGGACCCCTGCGGCTCTGGGCGGTCCTCCAGGAGGAGGGCTGGGGTGGCTCATCGGAGGCCATGGGGCGCGGGCGCTGCCCGATGCCCGTGGGCTGCTGCAGGCCGGCCGCCTGCTCTTCGGCCGCCATTGCCGACACCAGTGCCCGCAGGGTGGACTCGTCCAGCTGCGACCAGGGCTTGGAGGGTGCGCGGATGCGCCGCAGGAATAGGCCGTGCCACTTCTGCCGGAGCTGGAAGGCTAGGTTAGCCGTCTGGGATAGATGGGGGTGGGGGTGGGGGGGTTATAATAGGTTTGAAGACAAAGGAAGGTGTGGGGTACGAAGAGGGAGGAAGAGAGTGGAAGACAGAGGGGGCGGGGTAGAATGAGTGAAGGGAGTGAAAAAAAGAGAAGAGAGAGAGGAAAGGGGAGAAAAAGAAGGAGCAGGAGAAAAAAAGAGCAAGGAGGTGAGGGAGAAAACAAAAGGGGAAGAAAGAAAGAAAGAAAGAAAGAAAGAAAGAAAGAAAGAAACAGGGGATAGACAAAAGAGGAGAAATAGAGAAAAATAGAGGAGGAAAGAAACCCAGAGAGGGAGGTATAGAAAAGGAATGAACAGAAAAGATGGAGGAGTGAGTGGAAAAGAGGGAGAAGAAGTGGGGTAAAGAGGGGAATGAAAAGAAGAGAGAGAGGGTAAGGAAGAGGATAGAGAGATGAAGGAGAGCAGGAAGGAGAGGAGGAAGAGATGATAGACATGTCGGTATTGAGCACAGGACACTTTCCTGTGCTTTACCTCAGGATATGAGGAGCCACGATGATCCACCACTACACAAGCCTCTTACCTCCCGGTCCAGTTTGAAGTTGAGCCAGTCGTCGATCTTCATCTGAGCCAGGTGAGCGGTGGAGCGATCCTCCATCTCACTGTCACTACTCTCATTCATGTCATCTAACACACACACACACACACACTTTTTTTAGGTTTTAGTTGCAGTGTAATTGTATTTGTGTGTGTCTGAGTTTGTGAGTTTATTCAACTCAATAATACATATGTGTGTGTGTGTGTGTGTGTGTGTGTATATATATATGTGTGTGTAAAGGGCTGTTCATACAAGGAACAATAACTATAACCATAACAATAAAAGCATCCACCTTGACCAACGTTAAGAAAAGTCTTTCTTTGTGTTGATGAATGTGATGGCTAAAATCTGATGGATTCTGATTGACTGTCAGCTTTTTGCTCTTATAAAAATTGCTCTGAAAGTGATGCCCAATGATATTGTTCTTCATGTTGTTATGGTTATAGTTTATATGTGGACGTTCATATGTGTGGACGTTCATTCATATTAGCTAGAACGTTATTTTTTTATTTTTTATATTTATATATATTTTTTATCATTATAGATATTGTTCTTGTTGTGAACGGCCCTAAAGTATGTGTTTCCATGTACCTCTCTGCACCGTGGGCTCTTGTAGGGCAGTGCTGGGCAGCTTGGCGCAGCCCCCAAAGATGCCCACTGTCAGCGGGGTGACGGTCGAACAGCAGCGCACGCTGGCGATCCGGTGGGCGCGCGTCATCTCATCATAAATCAGCCAATCAGTGGGCAGAGATTGCACCGCCGCCACCTGCCCATTGGCTGGAGGCATCTGAGATTGAGATAAACAAACAAACAAATAAACAAACCGGCAAGAAAGTTACACCACTGATTATTTTTACTCTCCTTTCATAAAATTAATTCTTAAAACTGTTCAGTGTTCATTTTCTAGGGCAGGATGACTAAAGCCAAGTGGTGCTTTCAAATCACGGTTCCTATGGTTTTGGAACATCCTTCAGAACACAACGAGGAATCCTTCAAAGTCTTAACCTTGAGATACTTTTGACAGTATATCAGAGTTCTGCACACAGACTCTTGTACAATAAGCGCTCAGACCAGTCAGACGCGAGTTTGGCTTTCACCAGACCAAGCTCAATCTTTTAAGATTGAACATTGGTCTGGGGAGTCCGCTATGTATTTTCTATTGCACAAGAGGCGTGATCAACGGGCATAGTTCAAATGACTCTGTAAGCAATTGGATAGTCATTCACCAATCTGACCAACGATTGTCTAAACTTCTTGTTGTAGGGCTTGCATGTATAGAGCTACACAGATTAATTGTGTCCAGTGTCCAGCTTTGAACTAAGGTTTGAATGAATAGTGCTGCAGTTTGTCCAGAGAGAGTGTGTATGCATGTTTGTATGTATATATGTATGTACTGTATGTATGTATGTATGTATGTATGTATGTATGTATGTATGTATGTATGTATGTGTGTATGTGTGTGTGTGTGTGTGTGTGTGTGTGTGTGTGTGTGTGTGTGTGTGTGTGTGTGTGTGTGTGTGTGTGTGTGTGTGTGTGTGTGTGTGTAAGTAAGAGACCTTCTTGAACTGCGGCTGGCTGAGGATGGAGGTGGGGTGGAAGCGGACCCTCTTCTCCTTGGCGCCCATAAGGGCGGCGCTCTCACGGTCCACGTGCAGCAGGTTGGGGTACATGCCCGCCACCAGCGCCGCCTTGACCACCGCCCAGTTCTCAGAGTTCAGGTTCACGTCACGGATGTCTCCGCCACCTCGCGCACGTACAAAACCTGAGGGAGACACGGACGGACACAGACACACACACACAAATTCATTCATTGAGGGTCCAATCTAGTCAGCTCAGTTCTAAAATTCCATCTGCCTGCTTTTTTGGGCCATGTTGCCAGGTATTTTTAAAAAGAGATTTTTGTGTTTTGGCCTTTCGTTCAGACAATACTGTTTTTGGTCACTGAAAACGGTTATTTTTAAAATAATAATTTGGAGATTTTCAGTTTGTGTGTGAACAGGGAAAATTGAGTTTTTAGATTGTGATGGTCTCTGATAGGCCAACATGGTCATCTGATTGATTGATGTGTTCTTGACAGCTTTCAACGGCTGTGTTTGCGTATCTATGTGGACGGAACTATTTCAAAATATGAAGGAAAAATACCCGTTTTTAAAAAATACCCTGCTACGTTTGGATATAGCTATAGACCAGGGGTCGGCAACCTTTTTTGCCTGGAGAGCCACTTTTACCAAATTGTTTTTTTTTTTTTATCTCAGAAGAGCCACATACAGTAAAGATGGTTACAAGAAAAAGTTTCGATATTTAACGTACAGCTATACTTTCATTCAACAGAGGATTTTTTAATACATTTTCTACTAGTTTTAAAAGTAATGTGCAAGTAACTTGAAATGCAAAGTGGAATGACAGAAGTATAGGACTTAGGCTTCCCATGTAGGCTAAACACCACCTCTTATTTTCCCAGTGTCCTTTGGTATGCAAAGTAGGCTAATCATAGTTCACAACACAACACTCAATTTTCATTGACATGTCATTGGCGAAATTGAACATTAGGCCTACCAGAGATTAGATTTGGTGATGGCCTTGGAGTCTGGCTGTATTAAGTGAGGTGAAGTTTCATGCAAGAATTGAGGTTGTCATCATATCATCTCACATATGAAAAATATAAAGACAAACCTGCGCTCACGTTTAAGGGCAATTCCACGCAAAACTGTCATATATCCTACCATGGCATTGTGTTGGCGTTATGGATGTGACAGTTTTGCGCGGAATTGCCTAAACGTGAGCGCAGGTTTGTCTTTATATTTTTCATATGTGAGAAAGATTTCTCACATGCAAGTGGAATAGGGTTAACACAGCAATACTAACTCGTTGCAGTGTGCGATAACGGGCAGTTCATTTTGCGTTTTCAGAATCAGTCTTCGGATGGAAACTTTTCCATTTCAGCCCGCTTGTGTTCGCGCTCGCAAGCTGTTGTCGCTGACGTTTCCTTTTTGACATTTTCCTTATCTAGCCTACAGAAAGCGCACACATCAACAATAACAAGTGTTCTCGTTGACTGAAATGGAGGGAAATCAGTGATTTTGTTTGATATTGACATGGCAACGAAATGCGAATGTAACAATATTGTGCAGGCTACGGTTACGGAGTCAAGTGAAGTGGGAAGTTATATAAATTACTCAGATAGACCTACGAACTAAAATAAAATACATTTTAATTAAATAGGCCTACTCATTATTATTTGAGCCGCATCAGAGGGATCAAAGAGCCGCATGCAGCTCCAGAGCCGCAGGATGCCGACCCCTGCTATATAGACTAAGGCAGACTCACCTATGGCCCTGAGCTGTCCCAGTAGCTGTGTCCTCATGCCAATGATGATCTCCATGGTGGCCTGAGACAGGAAGTTCTTCTCACAGAAGGAGCGCTCCCAGCCGTCACTACGAGCCTTCTGCCACGCCTGATGGATCACACACGCACACACACACACACAAATATATAAACAGTAAATAGGCCACCCATTATGTTCTGTTTGGAAAAATCATACAATACATTTAGAAATTCCCGAGTAAGAATTACAAATGATATGCACCTATTTATTTGTGCTTTTTGTCTGTCTGTCAATGTAAAATGTAATTTTGCATGTATACTGTATATGTGTGTGTGTGTGTGTGTGTGTGTGTGTTTCTCCTGCATCACCTGAAATGCCCTAAGCAGGGCCATATGGTCGCTGAAGGTGCCAGCGGTGAAGCGCTTGCGGCAGAGCATGGCAGCTCTCTTCTGCGAGGCCTGGCTGGGCAGCACGAAGGGGTCGCGGTGCGCCAGTGTGCAGGCGATGGTCAGGATGGGGTCCAGGCACTTGAGCACCACCGCACAGAGCACCATCTTGCCCAGGTGCGGCTCCACGGGTAGGTCGGCCAGGTGGTAGCCCAGCTCCGTCAGGTCCTCCCATGGGTCCATGGCGTCGATCGTCTGACAGGTTAAGTTACAGGTGTATTAGAAAGCCATCAGGTACAGGCGCACAGCAGTGTTGCGCAGGTTTGCTCACAAGCGGCCCACGGCCGAATATTAATTAGGACAAAATTATACCCGACCCGCGATCCGACCCGCTTATTTACAAAATGTGTGCTTTTGGTTATAGCCTACCATGCAGTGTGACAGTAGGCCATTTCTGTAAAACAAACTAATTTATTTGCGAAATGTTATGCAGTAGAACTACACATATGCAGGACATAATGTTTGCGCAGGAGAGAGAATGAGAATAAGAGCGCAAGCACGCACGCAACCAGCAAAGGATAAGCTAAACACTAAGACAAGATTTCAAAGCCATGGACATACATTTTTCTTTCGAAAACAGAAATGCTGAAGGCAGCAAGGTAGGCAAGAGAGATACATTGCTGGTCAAAACGTTAGCATAAGAACTGGTTGGCTGAATGAAGCACAAAGCTTTACTGAAGCACATTCACTGTTTAAAGTCACAGACACAACGAACCAAAGTAAGTTTTATGCATGCGCATTATGCATGCGCAAACCTGTATGGCCTATACATACCGGTAGATATTGCTGTGTAGCCTGTGTGCCATAACATTTATGCCTGCAGGTGCCTGCTCACTAGCCTAGAAATCTAGATGCACCCAAGCGACCTGCTCACTGCCGTAGGCTGAAAGTTTAACATGGGCAGGTGGCAAAGTATCAGCATTATTTTAATGAGCGACTTGTCAATAGGTCTTGTATCTAGTCTAAAAAAGCTGTTCCAGGTCAGTATATAAAGCTATCTAATGCTTGCATGAGGTCTGGGAATTACACTTACTCGGTTTGTCTGGGAGGGCATAGTCTACCAGTGCCGCATTTGTGACGAGTTACTGTGTGTTGGCCGTGCCTGTTTTGTGGCTGTCATACTGTCATCTTCTTTAAGAACCTTTCCAAATATTTTCCATATATGGCTTTTCCTGGAGGGGTGTCTTTATTATTTTAACTTCTCGTGTCTTCAGCTTCTTTACCGTCTCCATCTCTACCTCTCCACCTATGTGGCAAGTAGGTCTACTGTATGCTTCAACCAATGATCTCTTTGAAAAGCAATTATGAGTTAAATATTGATGCTAGCCTTCTCGTGATACTTTAAGTTTAAAAAAAAAAAAAAAAAAAAAAAAAAACAGTGCCGCTGTTGATGCAGGCAGCTCACTGCGCCGGGATTAATGTGTGCTTCACCTCACTGTGTGTACACTGTGTGCTGTGTGTGTTTCACTAATTAACGGATTGGGATAAATGCAGAGACCACATTTCCCTCACGGGATCAAAAGAGTATATATACTTATACTTATACATTGAAAACATAACCTCTTGGCAGAAGTGATAAGGTAAAATAATTTTTTCGAATTTAGAATTACTGATGAAAATCGTGATGAAAGTTGCCCAAAGGACCATGGTCATGAAGTTTCATGCAATTGTTCTTTGGAACTGTGATGAGAGTTTGTCTATGGTTAAAAATGGACACACGCAACTAACAGGTAGTAATAGTGGAAAGACAAGAGAGAGGATCCAAGAACACTTTGAGTAAGAACTTCGACCTTCCCAGGGAGAAGGAATAAACAACAGCACAGTCTTAGGCATGGTTGTATAAAACTATAAATGCAAAAGATTTATAAATGCAAAAGATATTGTTAAATATATTGGTAAAAGAAGCACACATTGGCTTTCGCCGCTCTACTGTAGCCATTCCCCCTCTCACACAGCACAGGACCAAACACAGAGAGGGATGATGTTTTGATAGCACTGAATCAGTGCACAGCACTGGTAGAGGGTCATGTTTAAATGATTATCATGTCTGACCTCAACAATAAAGAATGCCTCTGTGTGCGTTTTGAATATCCATGACTGCATACCTGTGTTGGCATTTTGCAAAATACGCGGAAACATTTTATGCAAGCAAAATGACGTAAAAAATTATGTGCAATTCCGACAGTTCCGACTGCAAAGTCCCAAATTGAAATGAGCAATAATGGTCCCAAATTTAAGGACGTTTCAGAATGACATACATGCAAAGCATCAGCTACAGACAACGAGTGGCAGACAGAGCGTGATGTCACTTATATAATGATGCGTCATTCCACAAAATGGTTTGTCAAGTTATTCAATAGGCCAAACATATAGTCTTAACTCATTGTCAGCTACAGTGGCAGACAGAGCGTGATGTCACTTATAGGCTACCAGAGATTGTTTTTGAGTCATATCGTTGCAAATTTCACATGATGATGCATCATTCCACAAAATGGTTTGTCTTCTTGATTATCAAGTTATTCAATAGCCTTAACCCAAAACAGCTGTTAAGCTTATGTCATTTTGATCAGCTAAAAAATATCACATGTAGCCATGCGCACATGCTCTGCTCACTGCACACTTATTATAATGTATTATAATATAATGTTCAGTATTCATTATTGAATGCTTAGGGAAAAACATCATTCCAGCTATCATCCTATTTTTTAAGCAGGCTTACCTGCGGACATGTAATTGGGCTACAGGTTTTCTACAGGAATAGCATGTTTGAACGGGCATTGCACTAGTATATCTAGTAGTATATAGTGTGCAAAGGCGTTTTTCCCCTGTATCAGTTGAAATACGCCCCATAATCAAATCCAAATGGCGTGTTACCAGACTCAAATTCTGATAAGCAAGCCAGGCTGAATGACATTTACATTCCATGGACTCTTGTCACTAGTCTCGCGTGGTCTGAATGGGGCTTGAGGATGTGTGTTGGTTCTCATCTTGAGCATCGTCACAGCGCTTTTGACACTGATGGCAAGGCTACACTGAAAGCCCAACTTCCTCAAAGTTTTTTGAACGTCCATGGTGCAAACATGAGGTCAGTGGTGAGGTGAGTTCCATGAATTATAGTGAAAGCTCATTTTCACAGCATCCCGCTCCGCAAACATTCTGTGCATTGTAATCCGTGCGTTGTGAGTACAGTACGTGTGCGGGTTCTCACCTTGAGCATCTGCACTGCGTTTTTGACGCTGAGAGTGTGTGGGGGCTCGGGGGCTCTGGAGAGGAACTCCGCTATGGGGCAAGTGATGGGGGCCAACAGCTTAGTGTGCAGGCACAGCTCCTGAAGGGGTGGACAAAGCATAAGGAGGTGATGAATGGGGAAGCAACTCAAAGACAAACAACAACAACAACAACGCATTGCATTTATATGGCTCTTTTCAAGGCACCTAAAGCACTTTACCACCAATGGGCAGCATCTACCTATAAATCAGCTTGAGGTGGAGAGAGAGCTAATGAATGAATGAGCCAATTACACTAGGGGATGATTAGGGGGCCAGTGCATATGTATATGTGTGCGTTTATACCTGTAGAGGCATTCTCAGTAGCTGCGGCACCTGGTGCTCCAGCATGTTGTCGAAGCGCAGGCGGCTGAACAGGTGGAAGCAGATGCCAGGTCTACAGCGCCCCGCTCTGAATAAGACAAACACAACAACACATAACAGACAGTTTAGGGACTCAAAAGTCATATAGCACTAGGCATAACCATGTCATACTTTCTTTGTTTTGTCGTGCTATGCTATGATATGCATGTTTGATGAATGTTATCCCTCCTTACTTTTTAAGTTAACACAGATGCTATTATTTTGTCATTTGTACATGACGTGTTGCACTGTTCAGCAACACATCTCTTCTCCCGATCGGTCCTACCTTCCCTTCCTCTGTGTCGCACTGGCCTTAGAGATCCACACCATCTTCAGCATGGTCACATGATTCAGGGCATCAAAGGACTTCTGCAAACGACCGAGTTACCACAAAACTGCTTAATAAGAACACCTAATAGATTACTTCATCTTTTAAACATGTTATGAAAAGTTAAGATTGTATCTTTTACTTTTAATGTAACACTATGTATGACATAGCTCTTGTTACTTTATTTGTTATTACTCAAAAGGCAAGTAATCATCTGTTTGTCAATTTACCTCTTTAACTTTTCCAGAATCAATAACAAACACTACATCGTTGACTGTAATGCTGGTCTCAGCGATGTTCGTTGACAGGATCTAAGGAGGATACAATTTCCTAGAATTACTTTCCTTGAATTCATCAATGCCTTAAGTGCTGTACAGACGCACAAAGCAAAACCATGACAGCGAGAATCATGATGAAGATGGAAACAATCCAAACAAAATAACAGTAAATTACTGCCATTCACTACAATCAACGTTACCGTAATTAACATACAGGACAGAAAAACACAAATTAGGAGTTAACCTCTTAACCGTTGTTTAAGGCTAGACTTTGCATTTCTAATTATTTTCAAGTCTCTACGCAAAATGCTCCAAAAGACAGCTGCAGAATATAGGAATGACTCCATGCCCATACAGGTTCGGAAACTAACCGGTACAAAATATGTTGTGCTCCCTCTAGTGGAGTATGAATGTACATCCCTAATGAGGAAAAAGTAGTCCCTAAGATAACTTGGGACATCACCATTCACAATCCTATGCACCAGGTATAGTTTTATATTTACATTTAGCTGATGCTTTTATCCAAAACAACAAAAATGCTATGGAGCATTTCAGTTATTGCCTATTGGTCAGGGACAGGGGGTCACTCAAGCTTTCAAGAGATTCAGAGTTACCAGAAGAAAAAATTGAGGGGAAAAAAAACCACTCACAATTTTCCGAACACCAACAGGTGTGTTCTTTAGCACCTTCTTCTGGTCGGAGGTCTGCATGTTGGAGTGTAGAGTGAACACCTGATACCTGCGAAAATTAATCCAGATTACATATTATGGCTGAATCATTTTTCAAGGGTTGTGTTTAAGCAAAACACATATATAACAAAATACATTAAAATAGATCAGATTGCCTATTTTGGCTTTTCACTAGTGAAGTTCTTGCAGCACACAGACATAATACAGTACGTCATAATAATATTAATAATATGTCACCGACTGACAATTAGTCAACTCGCTGTTGTGAGTCTGTGTCCCTCTGGATAAAAACGTCTGCTAAACTTTAACTTTATCTGTATATACTGCTATAAATGAAGTCTTTTGGGTCCAGGATTACCCTACATTTACATATTTTCCTGACTCTCCACACACAAACTTCATATATTCCTATATGTTCACCTTTGAGGCTGGTCGGCAAATCTTTTATCATCGTAGAGGATGCGGTCCCTGAGGCTGACGATCTCATCATATCCCGGCAAGAAGATCAACACCGCACCTGGGCCCCAGAACAGACAGAGACACAGAAAACAAAGGGATTAACTGTTAAAGGGCAGACCAAATCCGCAATCCTGCCAAAAAGTTGTTCATACTTGAGATGAATATCCAATGAAATACCTTTCGAGCTGCTGAAGCAACATGTTGGGGAGAACTATGAATAATACACACACACACACACACACACATATGCTTTCTCACCTTCATCTGAGCTCTGACAGATGTTGAAGAGCAGGTGCATGATGAGGTCCAGGTCCACCTTCTCGTCGTCGAAGCTGTGGTGGTACACCTTCAGCAGCTCCTGGTCCTCTGCGTTCAGCTCCGCACTGGACGACTTGACCAGCGATGACTCGTCCTGCTTACCCCCGGCCTCCTGGGAGGAGCTACAGGGGAATCAGCCAATAAAGAGAGACCGCTCATATGGCGCACCAATTAATCTGGTCAATGTCTCTCAATGTGTATGGGATTTTGATGAACTCTTGTGAGTAACCACATCTAATGAAACTCCATGACTAGTGCAATGCTAAACACGTTACGCACACTTTGGACAAGACCAGAGTTCACGTTAGCTGGCTACAGCTGGAAATTGGACGGTTTTACGCTTAGTTGTCAGCCAGAAAATGTGCTACAATATGCTACCACGACAACTTAAATATACTGTATAGGCAATTATGGCTATTTAAAACGTCCAGCAGATTTTCTGTATGCCCGGTATTCTGGAATATTACCGGACATTTTGTCAGGCCAAAAAAAAGTCTAGCGTAACCTCTGGACAAGACAATATTTCAATAAATAATTAGATAAACTGCTCATATATAGATGCACAGACTATATAGGGCTTCATCACCCGGAGAGAAGAAATACTCTTTTCTGATTGGCTAGCGGGGTGGCTTTTAATTCTGAATAACGGGACACCTATGAAGTAGATCTGGTAAAAAAAAGTTTAATAATGGTTCCATATCAATGCTTATGAATGGTAACTATAACAACGATAGTAGGACGACGATTGAGCCTGGAGGCAGGCTTCGCAACAATGGAATCAACTGTAAACAAGCTAACTGTCCATGCTATCGCTGTTATAGGGCCAACGAAAGTTGTACAACAAGCTGAACTAGTGAGCTTCTTTTTAAACGGGACTGCGTGTTTCCTTTGCTTTACAGTGACAACCGGGTGATAAGCGGGATAACAGCCTTCGAGGTGTGTCCAGTTATACGGAATTAATGGACCCTCGCTTTTGTATATTTTTTACACACTTATCACTTATTTTTTACAGGGCCTTATCTTGGAGGCCATGTTTGGGCATTATTATCTTGAAAAGCATTATTCCTAGCCCGCCCAAACTTTGTAGGGTGGAAGACAGACATGTTCTCAGTATGACTGGACCGTTAAAAGTTTGGAAATGTGTTGACTTATTCTGATAAGCTGGATAGAACAGAAAAAGCTTTTAAAGTTGATGACGGTCAAGTCAAGTGCTTTTATTCGTCACATGCGCTGTGAGGTTTTACATGCAGTGAAATGAAAAAGGGTATTTCTGTTCCTCACTGAAATTGTAGTGTAATTTAGGTCATAGAGAAATGACCCGACTGAATGGCCGAATTTTCAGCGTCATTCTTGAATTCACTTCAGTTGTCCCATGTTTTTGTTTTCACTGAGTTGTCCCAAACTGGAAGCAGCCGCGATGTTGAGAATATCATAGAAATTATGCAGATGTGATGCCAAGCCAGTGGGGCAGGGTGAACGCAGAAGGTGAAATAAAGGAGTGTCCACACACTGGAGGAGCTCCCAAAATGTATTTAGCTCTTTTTTGTTTCACCATATCGTATCCTGCACCTGGCCTGAAGATACAGTACAGGCCAAAAGTTTGGACACACCTTCTCATTTCAATGCGTTTTCTTGATTTTCATGACTATTTACATTGTAAATTCTCACTGAAGGCATCAAAACTATGAATGAATGCAAAGTTATTTGGCCCACAGATGAATATTTGTCAAGTTATGGCTTGCTGAATACAGTATGGTATTAAATAAAAAAAAAATAGCAACTTTGAAGAAACTAGAATATAAGACATGTTGTCAGTTATTTCACACTTTTTTGTTAAGTACATAATTCCACATGTGTTTATTAATAGTTTTGATGAATCTGCAATGTAAATAGTCATGAAAATAAAGGAAACGCATTGAATGAGAAGGTGTGTCCAAACTTTTGGCCTGTACTGTAGGTGGGGTGTGCACACAACCACTCTACCACACTCACATGAAGGCCTCCAGGAGATCCACCACTTCAGCCTGGTTGAAATGCTTTGCCCAGTCAAGTGCAGTCCTGAAGCACAGACAGACAAAAACAAACAGTGTGAACACCAGGTCATTATGTATATAACCTGCTTGTTCAGAGCAACCAAGCAAGTTTGTCCACATGTACTGTACTTGGCAATATGTAAATATCAATGTTTTCTATTCAGAAGCTGAAAGATTTATGGGGCAAGTTGAGACAGAACATTATGTGACTGCGTGATACAGCATAACAGAGCATGGTGCATTGTACTAACATCATTATAAAAGCTTTTGTGAAAGTCACAATATTTTTGTCAATACTGATGGGAAAATCCAAACAACTTTTGCCCTCAGCCCGAACCAAAGGCCTTAGCTGAGATTGGGTGTGACTGGGAACACAGATTTGTTTTTGAAACAAAGGCAAGAAAACAATTGGGTCATGACCCTGATTTTGCAATGCAGAATTTCATGGAATAAACTAAATATTTTGGTGATTGTTCTGATTGGAAAGAAACACCCAGAAACGGTCATGCCACATTGGAAATGATCATCAGGGCAGGGGTGTCAGACTTGGGGGTGCAGGAATGAGTCCTCGTGGGGGCAGTCATCGTCATGGTCATTCTTGTGGTCATTCTCATTGTTCTGCATGGGTATCAGATTGTTTGGTGATTAACTCTTTTACTACACCCACTTCTGAGCGAACAAGGCATATTGGTGTACTTTCTTTCTTGAAATACCCTTCCTCTCATATCAGTCTTTTTCTTTTTCACCAGCATAGAGAATGCATGATCATCATAATGTAATTATCTTTGAGACCCCTGACCTAGGGTGTCTCTGTGAGAGATATCCAGCAGAACATAACTGAGACTTCAGTCTGAATCTAATAGGATGTGTGGTGACAGAGCAGGCACTGTGAACTCTGAGACACTTTTCAGTCTGAAGCGAAAGTAACAACATCAGCTGACATCAGACCACAGACCACAGGCTCCAGAGCAACCCGTGCAAGCCAGTTGTTAATGGAGTCAAGATCGTCTCTACAGGCCACCGCTTCCTGAGCTTTGCCAGTTTAGAGCTTAACATATCAACTGTGGCAAGGGTGAAACTGCACCAGCAGGTACAAAAAGTAACCTATAAGGCTGTCAGAATTAGTACAATAACAATGGAAACAGGGGTATTAGATCCCATTGCGCCATGACTGTCAAGACTTTTAACAATGAGGAGCAGTGACGACCCATGCTATGATGTTACATAATTAAGTGCATGTAAGGTGATGCTCGCAAGAGTGTTTCCCATCCTCACCCTCCATTGGAGGCCTTCAGGGAGATGTCTTTTTCCAATCGGGACAAAACAGTCTGAAAACGAGCAGGATGTGTGACAGACTGTTTTTCCAAACAGGCACTGAATGTGTGCATGTAAGGTGATGCCAATGACTGTATATACCGATGGACAGTGTGATTCCATTCAGTTTTGTTCAATAGAATTGCAGCCACCGTTCCGCTGGTTTCACTTTTAACTGATAATGCCCTGTCCATCTACATATACAGTCAATGGGTGACGCTTGAGAGAGCAGAGTGGTTCTCTCCTCCCTCACCATCCATTGGAGGCCTTGAGGGAGGCCCATGGGTCTCTCTTTTCAATCAGAACAATCAGAACATAACAGAGACTGCAGTCTGACTCTAAGGCAGGGATCACACTGGCCAGCGGCAAGCGGCATGTTTCCTATTGTTCGGCAGCGGAACGGTGGCAGCACTAGCTAGAGTTTAACAAGCTGAGCGTGGAACTTGGTTCAACTTTCAAAGCGCAACGCGAGAGTATTTAATCATCAGTTTAGGCAAACCTTTTGTGTTACTTAGGAACGAGAGAACGTATTATGCTCTGAGCGTTGCGTTACGCTTACCGCTGCTGCGGTTCGTTATTTCCATTGTGATCCCCGCCTAACAGAATGTGCGACAGACTGTTTTTTCTAAACAGGCATGTGAAAGCAGAGCGGAACAGTTCCCTCCCTTACCATCCGTTGGAGGCCTTGAGGGAGATGCTGGCCCCCATGCTGAGCAGCTGCTCCGCCTGACTGATGAAGCCCCGCGCCGCCGCCACCATCAGAGGGGTGGTGCTCGTGTCGCTGTGCCTGTAGTCCACTGGCACACAACACAGCAGAGGCAGGGCAGAGTTAACGGAATAATCCCTCTACACACTGCCACTAAAGTGTCTAGCTCAAAACTCCCCAGATTAACATAGTTATGCTCCAAATGAAAGTTTGAACTCGTTATCATAGAGCACCTTTAATGAGACATATTATGATAATGTATTAATGTGTGAATTCTAGAATGTCTACTTCACAGAACTCTAATAAAGCAGATAAGAGTAAGAGAGAGAAATGCAAAAGGTCATACCACTGACGTTCTCACTCAGGATGAGGTTGAAGAGTTGGACAAAGGCATCATTGTCTTCATTAAGGAAGATGTCCGAGATGCAGGCATCCATTTCCTTCAGTAACCAGGGGTCTAGTGATGCCACATCTTTCTCATTCTGTAATCAACACAATTCATGATGTTCTTCACTTCAAAAAAAGTGGAGACATCTCTAAAGTTTTTCTTTATGTTTCAAGCCATCTGAGAATTTTACCTTGTATTCAGTCATCAATGGATTAACCAGCAAAGCAACATACATTATGAAAGAAGAACATCTTTCCAACTTCAGTATACTAATACCGGTAAACATGTCACAGATGTTTTAACCTCCGTAACCTTTGCGTGATCCTGCATTAAAGAATGGAATGAAGTAGTGATGAGTGGAGAGCTTTACCAGCTGACTGAAGACGCCATCCCCTCCATCGTCCAGCAGGTCGTTCTCATGGAGGATGCGGGCGGCCATCTTGTCTCTCTGGGTCTCTTGTCTGGGAACACCCTCGCGTATCTTACACCACTCCGTCAGCGACGTCTGCTGCTTCTCCACTGGGGCAGGGGGACAGGGGACAGAGCATAGGAGAGTTTAAAACCAATGACAACACACAGTTACACTGTAAAGAAATGGGGCCCAAATTGGTTGGCCATACTGGAAAAATTTAAGCCACAGCATCTGTGCAGTAAGTGCGGTCTATAATCATTATTGCGTATTCTGGGTTTACCAGAAGTGATGTACAAACAAGCATAGAAAGTTACTAAGAAAAGAGTAAGCACACAATGTAAAATGCTTCAGAGTCAAGGAATGTATTATGTAAGCGCTTTCAGATATAACCTCCGGAGTATATGAGGAGGTTTGTCAAACGGAGGTCCTACCCTTTGGATGATTCAGATATGATGCTAACCTGCGGACCTAATAGTGACCTTATACGGACGTATGTGTGAACGACATACACGCACATTACAGAATCTCCGTGTGGTTGTCGAGTGAGGGGTGGGGGCTTGTAGAGTTCACAAGATGCGAGATATGACGCAGAATATATGCGGCCGCTGCCGGTCACAGCTGCTTTTTGTTTACAAAATGTAGCCTATACATTATGTAGGCTAAAGAAGAGAAATCTATTGTGCATAGGCTAATACTTGAAGTAGGCTACTCACGTAAGTGCGCACTTGAAATTGACCTAGCCTACAGTATTTGTATGTGTGCTTCAAATAAACACATTTATCTGTTTTCAACGTTATGTACCAGAATTAGCTATAGAACCCCAAATCTGGTTTGCGTTGGAGAGAGAGAGCATGCACAAACTTTATGGTAGGCTACCAGCCAATTCAGTAGGCTAACTCAAGACTTCAAGATCATACAAGGTTTTTAAGCAACAAACAAAATACTAACATTAATAACAGTGAAGTTGTTCGTTTTTTCATGGTTTATTTTTTCCAAAAGCATCCTCTCCCCATGTGTCGCATTTACCTAAGGAGCTTGGAACAAAGTTGGGTTTTCTTCGTTTTCATTTTCTCTAGGCATATATGCTCAGCAAATATCAGCGAGCTCAGCAGGTCATGAAGGCTATCAATGAACAGAAAACCGTGTTGGCTAACAATTTATTAAATACTCCTGTTATTGTCGTCAACGACGTCGCTGTAGGCTACTGCCTTTTCAGCGCCTTCTGCTTATGATGATCCAGTCTTCTGAATTCGTTTGTCCTTGCCATGCAGTTGGAGGCTAACGTGTCTCTAACGTTCCCTTCAGGTGTTCTATCAAAATGTTGTATGCCCTCATGGACAGTAGCTCCGTGATGTCTGCATCTTTCCAGGTCGGAGATTTTCTGGACAGCACTATGCCACTCCATCATAACACTGGCATTTAAGTCAGATCTAACCACATGGACGCACGAAAGAAACGTCACCAACACGCCCTCTCACTAGGTGTGAATTTTAACCGCATGTTCTACTCCTCGTTCAGACACAGCACATTTACATAATGTCCGGAGGAAATACTAGGGGGGGAGTAGTATAAACACCGGGTGAATTCGGACTTCCATATGACCGGTTATGTCGTTCAGATATACGGCCCCACCGTTTAACATCGGCAGAACCTCCGGTCTTACACGTATGTCTGAAAGCGCTTATAGTCTGTTGAGGCTTGACTTTCAAAATCAAATTAAATTGCAATCGCAATATCCATCAGAAACACCTGTCCTAATGCAGAGGAAATTGAAAATCATCAAGGTCCCGACAGAATGAACCCTACCGACAATTTCTTAACTCTTTCCAGTCACTTTCCCTTTTGACTGTATGCTGTCCATGTCCACATTGATTTAAACAGTTTCTGGAAGACTTTAGCTTAGTCATATAACAGCACTAGGGTAGGGTGACACTTATTTTGGTATACTTGAACTTCAACATGCCACTAAATTTCTGCGAGGCACAGTGAAGGTGTGTAGCTTTTACCTATGGTTGACCTACAGAACTAGGTCTATCCATGACGTTTTTGTCCACATGACTTCTTAGATGCAATATGTATTTTTTGCAAAAGACTAATTATGTAACGTAATTAGCGAGTCAAAAAAGGGTCCACACACTCTCTTTTCTGGCATAATTTTAGAAATGCATGCAGAACTATCACTATCCAGACTGCAGAGCTTTTCCTTAATCCAGCTAGTTGACCGCTGTGAGTCTAACTACTGTATGAAATATGCAATACTGTCTATTTTTACCCACTGCAGGCTGCGTTCACATAGACTAGCTGCCACAATCTATTCTGGAAGCACTGAAAAATGTAATACTAAGACATCTTCATGTGCCAGCCTGTTATAATGACCAAAGACCACAGAACTCACCTTTCTGCATTTCCTTTTTGTACTTCAGCATGTCTTTGTTTGCATAGCCAGTGGTCCGTAAAACATCCTCCAGGAAAAGCTGTTTGACCTCAAATGGCCTTCCTTTAACTAAGGGAGGGGGAAAAAATATGTAACTTACAATTGTGATTACTGAATTGAAATCTTATCAGCCATCATAATAATATGATGCAGCTAGTGATAACTATTCTGATTTACTCATAATTCTTGAACACATATTTCACAAATATGCTGCATGTGCACGTACCCTAATAACCACTTTTCTGTGCTCATTTCCCCCCTTCAGTATTATTCATCTTTCTTGAGCTTTGTTGTCCTACCTGAACACTGCTACTGAAGACACTAACAATGCCGATGGCAAAATGATCACTCAATACAGATGCCCAATACACACTCTTAGCACTACTGAGTGCCAAGTCCATGCCAAGAAAATGCCAACTCTGCCAACATGGCCGCAGGTGCTGGTGTGTCTACACTCAGCCGACCATGTTGCTACGGCAGGCACATTATGATCACAGACACACAACTAAATTACACTGAACATACCAGACAGGGCTTGCATGGTCAGATGGACAGATAGCATATTGGGGGGATCTTGGCAACTTCTGGCACTGCAGTTACAGCCTCCCTCCCTGGTGACTTACTGTGAATGACGGGACAGGTGCCGAAGTAGCGCACAAAGAGGTCGATGTCCAGAGCGGCGCTGGAGAGGATGAGCTTCAGTGTGGGCATCTTCTGCAGCAGGTCCCTCAGCTTCGTCAGGAGGAAGTCGCTCAGGCCGTCTCGCTCATGGACCTCGTCCTGTATCCACAAAGTACTAGTTCAGACCACAACCACCTTTGTGGTGTGCTAATTGCATGCATTAAAAGCAAATGTTAAGAATCATTCAGGAAGTCAGTGTAGCGAACATTTGGATCAAGTTACATTACATTACCCTACAGAAACACTCATTATTCATTTATTTTACTAATTTATTTATAACATGACCTCATATATTTTCACAGTAACAAAAAGTAGGCATCACTATAATGGCCCATTCACACCAAGAACGATAGCGATAACTATAAATAAATATCGTTCTCGTTAATATGAATGACGACGTTCACACATAAACTATAACGATAACGTCATGAAGAGCGATATCGTTGGAGATCACTTTCAGAGCGATTTTCAGAGTGATAAAAAGCTAATAGCCAATCAGAACCCATCGAATTTTAACCGTCACATTCATTAACACAAGGAGAGACTTTGTTTATCGTTGTTCAGTGTGAACACTTTTATCGTTATGGTTATGGTTATCATTCTTGGTGTGAATAGGCCTTAAGAGTCACAGAGATACATAGTAGCGGCACAGACCACTATGACGTGTGTAACTGTTGAGAGGGTAGCATCCCCTGCCATCAGGGTCCGTAACAGGACCCCACTGGTGCAGAACGTCAGTAGAGTCTTGGGAGAAACTCTGAATAGATAAATCAAGTGAAACAACATTTAAAGTGATATTCAGTCACTCAATAACATCAGCCCTATTCAAGGCATGTCACTTACAGCAGTGAAGGCACAGTTCACTAGTTCCCCTCAAGTACCTGATGTTTGGACCAAATTGCTTACGACATGCTATCTCAACTGAGTTACCAGAAGGGGAGTACCAGAGGTAAAGGGTCCTCTTTTTGTGTTTTATTGTGATGACAGTCAGTCATTCTGCTACACAACAAGACAACAGCACAGTCAAATACATACTGTGCTACTGGCCATTGAGTGGGGCCTCTTCATCACATCAGTGACACTTCATTATGGTTTAGGAGTGGGCTGGAGTGCACTTTGTGAGAACCAAAAGTCTGCAGCAAGGCGCCATAGTTGCTGTACTTCAGCATATGGGCTGCACGTCATGTTGGGAGCCTCGATGGCAAAATAAACAGTGTGAGCAGGTGGCAGGGCTTTCCGCCAACATCGGCAGCCTGGGTGTCTGTGAGCATTTCGGCCTGCATCATTTACACAGCCATTGTTAGTGGAAATAAAATATTAACTAATTAACAGTAACTCTCTCTCTCTCTCTCTCTCTCTCTCTCTCACACACACACACACACACACACACACACACAAACACACACCTCAGTTGTGATTTCCTGTCAGTGATTAGATTAGAGTTTAACTCATAGGCTTCTATCTGTCACAACCCTGTCTGTGTTTCCCACTGACCTTCCTCTAGTTAATTTGCGTTGACACTGGATACTATCATCCATCTTTTTCTCTCACACACACACACACACACACACACACACACACACACACTTGGACTGCACTACACAATTACAAATGCAACATACGCACAAACACAGACATACTTGTGTGCACATGCACAGTTCCAATTCCCTGTCAGTGACCAGATAACAGTTTAACTCATAGGATTCCATCTCTGTCACAACCTTCAGTCTGTTTTTCCCACTGACCTCCCTCTTCACTTCAGTTAATTTGTGTTCACACTGGACACTGCCATCTAGGGCTGCAGCTATCGATTCTTTTTGTAATCAATTAATCTAGCACTTTATCGATCGATTAATCGGATATTTGTTTTGCATTTTTAAACAACCAAAACAAATAATGCATAACGAAAATGACATGGCTGTAAAATGATCAAGCAATTGGCACAGAGGCATTTATTCTAACTCCAACATCAGGCTACAAAACTAAGCCCATTTATTGCAATTTACCCATTTAGTGTTTATAAGTGCCAGTGCCAACAATTACCGTATTTTCCGGATAAGTCGCATCAGTCAAAAAATGCGTCATGAACAGGAAAAAAACATATATAAGTCGCACCAGACTATAAGTCGCATTTATTTAGAAATGTATTTCACAAAATCCAAAACCAAAAACAGAGACTATGTAACTGGATTATTGAGGCCAAAAAGATTAATGAAGATGAAGGAGTGAAGGCAGCCAAGAGGAGGGCAGGAAGGTAATTGCAAAGCAAAAGATTCACTGAGAGAAAATGCCATGAGGTGTGGAGAATACAATGCAATCAAGCATTTTGGGCGATGTGGAGTCACAAGCTGGCAGCAGATTAAATGCTCACGATAGAGAAAAAGACGGTTTTAAAAGGACGTGACCTAAGCTGAGGCAAACCATGGCAATTGGCCAATAGGCCCGACGGCATTTGTAAAGCAATTTACAAAAGATTCACAGAACAAAAATGCTGATGTGGTACATGAAAATGTAGCAAAAATGTGGAGAATGCAATGCAATCAAGCATTTTGGACGATGTGGAGATACAAGCTGGCAGCAGATTAAATGCTCGAGAGACAAAAAAATGCGGGTTTAAATTGACGTGCAGACCGAAGCTGCAGCAAGCAGGTGATAAGAAATGTATTTCACAAAATCCAAGACTAAGAACAGACAGACTATGTAACTGTACACATTGAGGCCAAACATATTGAGAATTCTACAGGGAATGTTAATGAAGAAGAAGGAATGAATAGTGGCAAGAGGCAAGCCGAAGGCTGCTGACAAGGCCCGACGCTAATTGTAAAGCAATTTACAAAAAAAAATCACTGAACTCAAATGCTGATGTGGTACATGAAAATTTTGCTAAAAATGTGGTGAATGCAATGCAATCAATCATTTTGTACGATATATTGGCACAGGCTGGCATGCAGCAGAACAATTGCTTGGCTGGCCACCTCCGAGAGAGCGAGAGAAAAAAAGATGCACATTTAAAAGGGTCTAAATTCCAGCGAGGAATTGCGGGTATTGCGAATAAATTATTACTTAGTATTGAGCATAATAATAAAAGTCCCGCAAATCTAGCCATCATAATGCGAGAGATTCCCACACATTTTACCCTGTACCCTGTCTGACATTAATATAGCCTAATAATGGAGCGGCCTGAATGCGGGACTATTGAAGGACCAACTCTGACTTCAATTGAACCCCATGCAGAGACACACACACGTGCGCGCAGGACCACTTTGGGGTGCCTCTCTTTCGTTGCTCTCTCTCTCTCTCTCAGCAGGATTTGTCACCGCTGAAGTCAAATTATAGCCTAGGTGCTTCAACATCAACCGCTATCGACAGGAAAGGAAAACAAACATTTAGCGATCAGGAACCTTCAGGAATTTTGCAAATACAGAAGCATGACCGCCTAGGCTATAACGTAGAGAACATGGATGACTTCTCTATTTGACGTTCGATTGCGGACGTGAACAGACAGCTACAAACACGGAGCGCACATTAGGCCTACTTTCACTTTCTGTGCGTATTCATTACGTGAAAGATAATTAGTAGCAAAACAGCAATCAAATATTACATGGCAGTGCGTTTTGTTTTCAAATGTTTTCATGCATGTCTAGATAACAGGTGAGGGATGTTTAGGAGACTCGTAAATCCTCAAATTTAGGCTGCGCAAAGCACAACACCTTTATTTGGCCATGGCTTGTATTCGAGTCAGCTATAATATAGTCCTTTATTTCTTGCGTTTTATTGTGAGACATAGGCCTACCGTTTGGAGCGGCATGGGTAGGCTATCAAAAGCAGATGTTTAATTTGAGATTTAATTTACGTTTGGACTGTTGATTATATTGCTAAATATCGGGACTGATGACCACTGAAATCTGTGGGGTATTTAATGGCTTACTATTAAGTTTCATAGTGTCAGGAATTTCGATTGCCATCCACTTATTGCGAGATAAGGTATCCGCGCTTTCATTCATTCGTGTGCTGTGCTGCAAGGGAAACCTTATTCCGTATAGCCAAAGATGTCTAAGATAGCCTAAATGTAGTTATTTTTTAAATTATGCATGATTTACTTTTTTTATAAAATTCATAGGCTGATGCCTGGCAGCAACAATTGTGTTTAAATGTAGGCTTCAGCCTCTAGCTCAGAAGGGTGCGACATGCGACTAGCTTGAGAGCAATGAGAGCAACGTGTTGGAGACTCATGGTGTAAATGACTTTTCATTGGCAACAATACCAACCAACAATATAAAATATTAAGAAGAGCTCTTTTATGAGTTAAATTGAAACAAAATTATACTGGCTTTTATTTGTCCAAATCTGAGTCCCGGCTATAAATAGAATCCCTGCCATAATTTGACGATTTAGGTATGCACGTGTGTTTCAGGCGTAGTGCAAGCACTAATCTCTGACTGAAAGTGCACAGGACTTGTGCATTTGAGAGCGCTCTCTCGCGGCTGTAGACGTATTGTTTCACGTAGGGTTCATGTCAGTTCATATAAATTAACATTTAAAAACATGTTCAATTATATATTTTTTCATATATAAGTCGCACCTGACTATAAGTCGCAGGACCAGCCAAACTATGAAAAAAAAGTGCGACTTAGCCTATAGTCTGGAAAATATGGTAAATAATGTTCAAAATGCTCTCTGTAAAATTGCAGCCTCTTGTGCATGACTTAGTTGGGTGAACAAAGCTGTCCATACTATGTTGTGAAGTGCTGGGAGGGAGAAGAGGGAAAGCAATTGAATGTATTAATATGCATGCTGTAATCTAGACCTGACATCAAAGTAAATATCTGTTTTATGTAGATTTCTACACCTGCAGCACTTACCATTAGGCTACAAACAAATAATTTTACCATTAGGCTACTAAAAAATAGCCTACCATTAGGCTACTAACAAATAATTTTACTATTAGGCTACTAAAAAATAATTTCTGGGGTGAGCCTATTCGCTATGGTAACCTAGCAACCTGTGTGTGTGTGTGTGTGTGTGTGTGTGTGTGTGTGTGTGTGTGTGTGCACGCGTGCGGTGCGTGAGGGAAGATGAGGGTGCATGCATGTGTGTATAAAGGGTTCTTTTTTAGGCATACTGTCTTGCAATTGAACGTGAATAAGTTTACTACTTAAAAACATCAAAGCTAAACATTATATCACGACATCGCTACAAATACAGTATGTGATTAAAATAAGCCAACATCAATGTAGGCTGTAGGCTACGTAGATACAGTAGATGATAGATAGGTTAGATAGATTGATAGATGGCCTACTTTATTGACGCTTGGTGAAACAGCATGGAGTGGATGTTTTCGGTTCAGATGCTTGTTCTTTTCCTTTTTGAGTATGTAATGATCCCAAAACTTTACTTGAAAACTTTAGACATTCTCAGCCATTTATGGACATCTTGACTCCGCCATCGCGCCAGCTAAATTCAGAATGTATCACGATTCACGCGCTAGTGGTGTGCTTCCTGAACAACGGTCCGTGTGGAACAATCAGATCCCTGCGTGTATAGTGCGCGTCATAGGAATAGGCAGGGTTTTTGCTTCGAGTAATTTTTGTAATCGAGTTATTTGAGTAACTCGATGAATCGTTTCAGTCCTACTGCCATCCATCTTTTTGTCTCTCTCTCTCTCTCTCACACTCACACATACATGTTTGTACGCACACACATATACACACAAACACAGACATACTTGCAAACACACACATTCAAATACTTGCCTGCACACATACACACGCACACGCACACGCACACACACACACACACACACACCTGCTCTCTAGGCGAATCTGGTAACCAATGGTCTGGCCGATACTCTCTCCTCGCTCGGCGGCCACCCTCTCTGCCACAGCGATGGCCGCCAGGCGCCGTGGCTGAGTGCAGAAGATGCGACAGGGGATCCCGTTACGGCTGCAGTCGTCCAGTAGGAACTGGGGAATCTGGGAAACAAAAAGAGAAGCATACCCACTCTGAGTCAGGGAGAAATTTGCATCAGGAATACTGAATTACCCTCGACCTTGAGGAACACCAGAGGTGTCAGTCACTCCCACTTGAAGATTTACCCACAGATAAAACGATGCTACTATTTAAAGTTAGTATTTTATGTTTTTGATTTTTTTTCAGATGAGAATCATAACCTATGTTCTATGATCTACGGAATCTTTAACAACCTGGCCCACATCTGAATTCAGACACAGTGCCTGAGAACATTAGTGGTACAGAACACAACTTTTTTCAACTAATTCTAAATCTAAAAAGCCCCAAAGTTCTTAGTCAGCAGGCTGAGGAACCCAGCTCCCTCACCTGAGTAGTCTTGCCAGAGCCGGTCTCACCCAAAACCAGAATTACACGGTTATCCTTGATGATCTTCACAATCTCCTCCTGACGTTCGTACACGGGCAAGGAGCGACGAAAGTGGTCCAACTCTGACTGCCCTCTCCTGGGGGGTACCTGAGGGATGCCGTTGTTTAACCGCCCGCTCGTCCTGTTCTTGTCCCGGCCATTATCTGAGTGTATACAGGAAATTAGTATGGAAATCACAAGTATGTCAACCAATGAGCTATGACAGTATGGGTTTTCATCCATTTTTCAATAAAACACAAAGAGATCATGTGGCTGCATAGGTAGCAGCAGAGCAAACATCAACATGAATTTTCCCTCACGATTATCCAGGGAATAGGGGGTTAGATATTGGTGTCAGCAAATGTCTAGTGTTATTTATGCAGCCATACAATATAACTAAACCTGAAACAAAGTGTCTGCAATATTTTTCTGCAAGCTAAAGCAACCTATTATTTGATTAAGGCAGAGACATTATGAGCTATTCATAGAAACAAAAACTCAAAGGCCACAGTGCAATATCTGATCCCACATTTTCAATTTTCTTTCCAAGATTTTAAGTATTCATGTTTTCAAGAAAAACTGGCAGTAGTCATGCATTAAAAGTAATTGACAAGACAAGAACTCACCACCAGCTTCCAAAGCAACAGATATCCCTCGTTCAGTACGCGGGAGCAGGTCTGTGATCTCTTTGTTTGTCATTGGAAACCTCTGGAGAAGGTTCCGGACCACCTGTTTGGAGCAGGGGCTGAGACTGAAGGTCATGATGGACTGAGCGGATTCAGAGCCGTCCTTCTTCCTTATAGTAAGGAACCGGTTTGACCCCTTCCTGCAAAACATTATAAAAACACTGTGGTCATTATTGAGTATGGCACTGGGTTCTCTGGTATTGGCTGATCCAGTCGGTATGGTAGTTACAATTATCATGTTCACGTCTTTGCTGAATCCTTTTCACACTGCAAATGAGATAAGCTTTAGTTTTTTACACATACCCACGGCTTTTTGAAATATATCCCTGTGACTGGGCAAAGCGATGTATGAATGCCCTCTCAGTGCTGGTCAAGGAGGAAGGAAATTCCATTTCTGTGGATGAGAACGTCACTGCACAGTAAGTAAAGTTGCTACACTACAGTCAATGGAAAGGTGATACAGGGATAGTCACATCTTTCTGAAACACAAACTATTATCAAATGTAATTGAAAAACAGAGATGGGACGTCCCAGGCCAAATAAATGTTAATGTGTGTATGTCTGTCTCTGTCTGCCTGTCTGTCTGTCTGTGTGTGAGTGAGTGAATGTATTAAATCAAGGAAAGCCACAACTGATCAACCAATGAACAAGATGAGCAAGTCATCCTTAGGCAATGGATATAAGGGCTACACACACATGGTATATACCTTTTTGGTCACTGTACTGAAATCGCTCCAGAGAAATGTGCACCGCTATTTTAACCTCTTCATCGATGCGGATGTCTTTCAGTCCTTTCCCCCTGTAAGAGCCCGACTGTCTGTTGTGGGACATGGTTGGTTTTGGGGAGGTGTTTGGTCGTGACATGGCTGTGAAATCACAAGGTTAAAGTTACATTAACATGAATGCATTAACTAAGTAGACATGTGTAGCTAATACACCTCCTGCATGAACGTTACGTTGATGTTTGTTAACTAACTAGGTACAAGTTAGCTAACGTTATGTTACATTTCATCCTTTCTTTTAGTTAGTCACCTTAAGTTACTGGACACTTTTTATCTAACTCGGTCTGCTTTCAATAACGTTGGCTACCCTTTCTTCTCTTGACTGATGCCAAGGTTTGCAATTTTCGAGAGAAAGTATAGTCCAGCATTACATTTAGGCTACTTAACTATAGACAGCCAGGTTATTTAAAATAATGTTATCAGACTAGTCAACGTTATTTAAGTTAAACATGCTAGGATAACTAGAAAGTTTAACGTTAATGACATCTTGACACTAAAACTGACCAAGAAAGTATTTCTAGCTGATGCGTAGTGTGTCTGACAGAAATGTCTGTTCGCTGGCGACAATAACTTTTCTCAGTTAATTAAGTACTGGCTAAGGTCAACGTCCTATGTGATTAGGATAACTTAACAGTGAGGTAACGTTAACTTACAGCTGATGAAATTCAGTGAAACTAAACCGCTAACTGTTAGCTAGCTAGTCAGCTTTGGACAGTGAAAATTCGGCTTACAAGCTAACTCGCTTGCTAGCACAAGCTAGCTGTGTTAGCCAACAAGACAGCTTATTGCAAGGCAAAACATACACTGTAGTCTCTAACTCACCATTCACTTGTATCTTCGGCTGGACGTAACGTTAGTCCAGAAATCCAAGTATTAAGATGGATTTTCAGGTTTGTCTCCTCACGCTCACCCAAAACAACAGACCGGTTGAAGTATCAGTGGAAGCGTAAAAACACCGGTCAATCAGTCAGGCAGAGACAGTGCAGTGCGCAAGAATTTTGAACATGTAACAATTCCTATGAAATGAAAATGAAATGAGATTCTATTCAGGCATGGCATTGGGCCCTTTCTTTTCTTGTAACATCATAACATTTATCTCCGGAACACATGTTTCTAAGATGTCTAGAAAAATTATGTTTAACTCATTTTAATATGTTTTATTTAATTGAACTGTACATTTACCACACAATATGTTGATGGGTATAGACATAATGCTGGAGCATTAGGCCTCAGATGCAGCTGTAAATAGGTAAACACTAGGCCTACGGGATGGACCCTACTATCACACTTGGAGTAATGCTTGGCTTGATATTGACATATGTTCACTTCACCATAATGTTTCATACAATTGTTGAGATTGTTGTCAACTTTCAGAGAGGCCACAAACAACTGCCACCACTGTCCATCGACGGAGATGCTGTGGAGAGAGTGAGCAGCACAACATTTCTGGGGGTGCACATCAGCGACGACCTCTCCTGGACCACCAACACAGCATCACTGGCGAAGAAAGCCCAGCAGCGCCTCTACTTCTTGCGCAAATTGAAGAAGGCAAGTGCCACGCCTCCTGTCATGACTACATTCTACAGAGGGACCATCGAGAGCATCGTCTCCAGCAGCATCACAGTGTGGGGCGGAAGCTGCACAGATCAGAACAGGAAGACCCTCCAGCGCACTGTTAACACAGCTAAGAGGATCATTGGAGCACCACTCCCCTCCCTGCAGGACATTTACACCACCCGCCTCACCCGCAAAGCACTAATGATTGTCAAGGATACAACCCACCCTGCACACGAACTGTTCAGCCTCCTGCCCTCTGGAAAGCGGTACAGGAGCCTCCGCTCCCGCACCACCAGACTGGCAAGTAGCTTCATCCACCAAGCAATCAGGATGCTGAACACTCTACCCACTCTCCCATCACTGACAGCCCCCCCCCACCCACCAGCCAACCAGGAACCTAGGAAACTAGGATCCTGTCTACCAAACCCCCCCCCCCCCAGTTACTTCATGTAACTGTTAAGACTATAGAAATATACAACACAACTACCTCTATTTTTTTTTAATATATGTCCTATATTTCTATTTTGATACATACATGTTCTATATTTCAGTCTTGCACTTTAATTTAATGTTTATTGTCTATGGCTATGTCCATAGTATGTCTATGTCTGTATTTAAAGCATGTCTATGTCTGCATGGGAAAGTAAGAAACGAAATTTCAATTCTTTGTATGACCAGTGCATGTAAAGAAATTGACAATAAAAGCCGACTTGACTTGACTACAATGATGAACAGGCTAGGCCTACTACAAAGAAAGGTGAACAAAACAACAACCAGGCTATTTCATTCATTCAGGTGAACAAAACAACAACAACCAGGCTATTTCTTTTTTCTTTTCCTTCACTGTGTCAGAGTCAGAGTAAAACAAGACCAATTAATCAGGAAATGCAAACATGAATGCCATTTTAATGTTTTTTTTGCAGGCTAGAGGTCAGATCTCCAGTGTGCTGGGTCTTGCAGGCCAAATGAGTGTCTTCTCTGCCTTCTCCACTTCGCTCTTCGGTTCTTAAACCATACCTGTACAATATCATTAGCACTTAGTCACTAATATCAAGAGGAGGGTGGTAAGAAAATAAAATTGTGTAGAATTCATATGCATATGCTTCTTATGTTCTTTAACAGTGATACAACTTTTTGGCTTTTTCACTGTAGGATTATCAATTGAAAACTTGAAAACTGGTATAGATGCTGAGAAGCTTACCTCCACCCTTTCTTCACGCAGGTGAGTGCGTTGAGCCAGTTGTTCACGTGTGTTAATGTCAGGGTACTGGTTTTGCAGAAACAGTTCCTCAAGGGCATCGAGCTGCTCCTCGGTAAAGATGGTGCGGTGCCTCCGCATGCGTCTCTGAACCTGCCCGAAATGCAGCGCCTCAGAACCCTCTTCCACCACATGCGCCTCAGCATACCACTGTTTGACCCAGGAGAACGGGCAAGCTGAAACACAGGTGATTTATATGGGTAAGTTTAAATGCAGGAATGCTTACAGGGTAGCTAAATAAACAGAGCAGGCTTCTGGAAGATCTAAAACTACAATATACAAATCAGTAGATAATTTCATGGCTTTATGAATCTGACAGATACACAAAGACGTCTATTTCAAGATAGATTTCTATTCATGCAATGGTGAAAGTCACAGGGTAATAAGCTGTAATTACAAAAGAAAGCATGCAGAGTCAGATAAATACACTGTTACTATACTGTTACTATACTATCTCACAAACTTTTTGTGTAAAGCCACAGCCTCTGCTTAAATATTAAAGATGCGGACGGAAAAAAAAATGTTGTTGTTGAGAAAAAGTTTGGCTCTCACGTGTTGCTGGGACGCAGTCTGTGTGCAGCATCTCCCCACACTGGCAACAGCACAAGCAGCAGATGCACGTGGGTTGAAGAGCGTCCGCATGGGTCAATGCTGAGGCGGCCCTTGCTCCTACGTCCCCTTTGTTTGCCTCTGAAAGATGAGAGACTGCTGTTGTAGTGGAAATGTCGGTCCTCTCCCCTCTCTCGAGCCCTCCTCCGCTCAGAATGCTGTCGATGGTAAACGTCAGCTTCCTCCTGCCTGAGTGGACAGCCACGTCCATGATCCAGCAGCAACCTCTCTTTCTTGCAACTGCTGGATGGAACTATTTACTGTCAAGAGTTGAGATTCAAGTGTTTTTACGTGTGCCAGTCCTTCACCCTCTCTACCTGGTGTCTGGTCCAAGCCACTGCTTTTACTTTCTGAAAGAGAAAAAGTCAAACTGTAATCCCCCTGGGCTACAACAGGGAGGGAAAAAAATAAAGTGGTGGAGGCTAAAATCCTGGTTAATCTGGCCAGTTTGTAAGGCGACTGGTGAATGAAAGATTCGGCTAATCTCGCCTGCACCAAAAAGAGATCAGATTTCTCTGTATTAAATGACGGGGACCAAGCTTCTAAAATCCTTATTGTTGTGGTCTTGTGGGGGGGTGGGGGGGGTGGGGGGGTAGTAGATTGCCTGGTATTAGATTAGACATGGATTTAGAGATGCCTGGGAGGTGAGGACCCACAATAGGATTAGGGTTTTGTTTGTGATTTAACCAATGGTGGCTGTAACATCACCTTGCCTATGATTTATGATTTGTTAGACACTCTATTTCTTCAGTTACCATACAAACATAACTAATGTTGATCTCTGTGCAAGACGATGTTAGTTGAGACCAAAGCAGGCAAATGCTACAGAGCTTGTGAATATTTTTTTTAAACATTTGTGCTATGTGTAAACATAGATTGTTTGTTCCATTAGATAAACTATGAAACCAGAGATGCCTGTCTGTTTGTTACTGCTGTTGTTTGACTGACATTATCTACACGGAAATCTCTCAGCACCATTTCTCATGGGCTTTTTTAACCCACAAGATTTCTTGAATGGAACTCTTCATTTTCTTATGATGAGTTCTAATGCCATTAAACATTGTACTCTGCACAATGACAATAAAGTTGAATCTAATCTAATCTAAAGTTGAATCTAATTAAGCTAACTTTACCCCTGTACTTTATGCCATTAATGAGTAAAATCACAGCACTCTTTTACATATAATTACTTAATGGGTATTTGATGGACTACTCATATGCTCAACTTAATTGTAGATCTGCAACATCTGTGTGGCAGTTTTATTGAGTTAGACACAGAGGAGTAGGCCACATCACAGTCTCCCAGAAGTGCCATTCCTGAACATATATCCTTCCATGCCTTATCACAGAGATGCAGTTATGCAGGCCCACTTCTCTGACTTCTAGGTAAAGCTATTACATGTTGTATTTATTTTCTGACAAATCCTTTGATTTCATATGGAGGATTGCACTTTCCTCTCACCAAGGAATTAATGGATTTTCAAAATCTGTCTTAAGCCCCAGAGATAAGGAGTCTTGAAAACAGATAACAGTAAACACCACCTTCTTTCTTTCACTGCTGCTTAATGGCTAGCAGATTGCTGAAGTATAGTTTTTAGTGTGGTGAAGATGGGTATCACTAGCCTTTGTGATTTCTCAAAAGGAAACATCTTATCATGTTCCTGTGGTTTGAAAGTAGCATTAAGTACAATACATGGGCTTAGTATTATCATCTTAGGGATACCTTTTCAGAAAAGCATAAATGAAATCTATTGTGGTTCCAGACTTGGGGGAAAAATGCCTGATCCATATAGCCTACGTCATTTGTAGTTTAAACAATGTAGAGGGCCACTGTGCCTATTAATGAGCCTTTATGGACCATATTATTCAGTGATATGTTGTACCCTATGCCTCATGCCAAATTAATGTTTAAACATAAGGTAGGCTATACAGGGAAGCTAAATGAATTCATGCAAGTTTGGAAGAATGACTTGCATCGTTTTGTACGTGATTGAGAAACCTATAGTTTTGACAAAATTAATATAGCTGACATTGATTATAAGCCTCTTACGTAACAGAGATGACACAGGTAACAATATGATATAATATGTTTCCTTTATCAATTATCGACTTTTCAAGGAGTGAAACGAACAAAAACAACCTGCCACAGCCAAAACAATGGGAGTCAGATTAAAGGACTGAGAAAAGGTTTCTTTAGGACCTTGGGTTCTAGCCCTATTAGAAGATCCGTCTCCAGTTACAGCTGGAAGTCCCGCTTTAGAGCCACATGTCCTGTGTCAACACATCACAAGTGGCATTTGGTTTACGCCGTAGAGTATTTATATTTTCATAGTGTTAACATGTTTTTTCAAGGATATGTGTTGTTGGCTGTCGTATATGTGACCACAGGATCGGTTATTCCCGGTAAGTAATTTCTCGTGACTCGAAATAATATTTTGACGACGGAATGAGCGGAGGAGGCAGGCTAACTGACTGACTGTCATGTCGATCTGTTTACTCCCTCTGCAGCAACCCTATTTTAAAGTTTAGAGTCTTTATATAAATACATTAGGTAACATTTCTCATCGTTGCTTAAGGATATGTTTATTCTGTAAAGTGTTGTGTCAGCTAATTACTTCGTCGATAGCCTATTGTTTGCTGTTTCTACATCTTAGCCTAGATTTCACAATGCATTTGACATAAATTCCCTCTAAGACGCTATCTTGGTAAATAGTTTAATTTGTTTCGATTTCGTGCGTTCATTATTGACAGATTGCATACGAGTGCATGGTGGGCAGTATGACGGGGAGAGGACAATCAGCTCAAACGGGGAAAAGTGCCTCAACTGGCTCAATGTTACGAATGCCGCTGATTACACCACCAACAATACAGGTAGGGTGTTTACAGCTTCTGTAGCTTGCTTCAAGCACAGATTTGCCACCTCCCGGTTGCTCTTTAACTGTTGATGCGAACTTAAAAAACAAAACAAAAAAAACAATGCGTAATGCGTACGGGAAGTGTGGTCGAAAAGCCCTTGTTTGGGTGTGTGTGTGTGTGCAACAAACAACGTCTTGGTGGGTAGGGCACTAAAATTAAAATGAATCTGTTTTGTTCAAAAAGCAAACCTCGCAACGAGCTTACGCCCATCATATAACATGAAAGGGCTGGCTGAGCAGTCTGTCCATATTGCCTTATTACTTATGAAATGGACCCTTAGCCTAAGCAGCCTACTACATCACGAAAATTGGGTTTGGTCTTCAAAGGTACCAGCAGTGGGTCCCTATTAACAAAGTGGTTTATTTTCTAATCAGAACAGTCCAACTCAATAAATTGCTGCAGCCCAGAAAGTCATGTTTACCATGTTGATTTTAACATTTAAACTCCCTCTTTATGAATTTCCTGACGTCAGTGATGTTTTGACAGCCATAATCACAAATGCTACTAGCTTGGGTTGCAACATTCCACATAGAATGAACTACAAAAAAATAGATCATCAGTCAAGATGTTATTGAAGGAAACAGACAATTTACTCTATTATTTTAGATTAAATGATCTGAAATATATAAAATGATTGAAATGGGTGGAATGATAGAAACTTGATGGAATTTTGATATTTCTGTCATTTTGTTGGGGTGTGTGTCTGTGTTGTCTTTCATAAACTGATCAATTCAAGTGTCCTCTATAGCCCTTTCTATTGAAGGCCTTGTATAATGGTCCTCGTGGTCAAGTTCAGAATGTGCAGTTGAGTTGTAGGCTTGAGAATGTGCCAGTAAGATGTGAAGTGCTGGGGTTGAGTGCTGCTTGCTTCGCTGTACACTGCCTAATGTCAACACTTCCCAGTGAGCAGTTGTCATGCAGTAGTAAATGGGGCGTCTGCAAACAAGGTAGTTCATGTCAGGAGGTCACTTCACTTTGTGCCAGGAGGGGTTGGCTGCCAAATCCCAAAAACGACATGCACCGAAAAACACACACAAGTGCTTGCACGTCCACTCTCACATGCACACACACGCACGCGCATGCACACACACACACACACACACACACACACCCAAACTGTGTCCTGCTTGATTTTGTAAGTGGTCTGTTTATAGAAGGACTGATTCGAGCTGTGTTGTGAAGCATGCCCCTGTGGTGGTAGTTCTGAGCTTGTTGTTTTGACTGACCTGCAGAGCTCTGGGACCATAGTTTCTGCCGAAATCCAGACGCCTCAGCAAGACCTTGGTGCTTTGTGTTGGTTGGAGGCGATACTATTCAAAAACAAGACTGTGACATTGACTTATGCCAAGGTATGCTGCTGTACTTTCAGCACAGGAAAATGCAGAAAAATGCACAATTCTTCATACCATGAATACAGATAATCAAGACAAAAATGGCAAAAGTATTTATTATTGACATATGGCAAAATATTCTCTGCATCCCTGCATGGTGTGTATATGTATTATTTTGCAGACCAGTCTGCCTCCGCTACGGCAAAGACGAATGTGGACCCACCTCCATCCTCCGGCGAGGGGCAGGTTGGTCGGCCGGATGCCAGCCCGTCCCAACGGGAGAGCGTTGCAGCGAAACCTGACCCGGGAATTAGCCGAAGGGTTCGCGTCGGGCCTAAGAAGAAAAAGGACCTGGGTCCTCTAGGTAACCTTGGTCATATTTTGGCTCATTTCACACACAAGTAGGGGTTGCGGCTGCAAATCTGTAACCGCCCAGCGGGACGGACAGAGTGGCCGGTCATGCTTATGTGGGTTTCCCCCCTTTGGTTAATTTTAAACCGCAGCTGCAATAGCCTCAGTGGCTAATGCTGCAAATTTAATTTCACCTCCCATCTAGAATGGTTCATGAACACAGCTACAGATTCTTCTCGACAGATGAACACAATCTAGTTGTTAAATCAGTGAGAGTAAAAAAATTTAAATCCCACGATTGAAGACTTTGTGCATACACACATTATACAGATGCATACGTACTAAATCATATATTTCTTTACACATTCATACACATTACTATGTACATACATATGAATGTAGCCTCATGCATACAAAACCTACAAAATCATCTGTATATTTGAGTGAAATTACTGCTG
>NC_055969.1:16853896-16876396 GCF_018492685.1 Alosa sapidissima
TTCTGGCCCCAGACAGTAAAAGCAAAATGGGCATAATGCACAGCATTCTTGAGTTAATCCCATGATCCACTATGAACCTTTCATTTTACTATTTACTGTTTTTAGTCATACTACCAATGCCACAGGTAGGCAAAGGTAAAAAGACCTCTGCGGATATCACATCCATGTGGACATACCAATACAGTTTTTATCCTTTGTTGAGGAAGAAGCTGCACCTCGCAGATTGCTGTGGGAAAGCAAGGACCATTACAAGACTAGGTCAAGCGCAGCCCTGCATGGACCAGACATGACCATAATGAGGATGAGCTGTTTCTTCTATTCCCAAGCCCTGAATAGACCCTCGCCTCAGAATTGGGGTAGCTAAACACATACAGACACAAACACAACCCAGCAATTATATAAGGGACAGAGAGTTCAGTCACTAGTTCAGTAAATGGCATCCAGTGAGACACACAGGAAGTATTTCTGCTGTTTGATCAAGCTTTAAATGAGTTAATTAATGGTGTCACTTAGAAACTTCCAAAGCACTTTACTTAGATACAGCACAAGACCCTCATAATTGCCACTAATGAGATCTTGCTCAGAATACTCACTATACACTGGCAATCTGGTTGGGTGGTGCGTAGATAGAATTTACCATCCAGTTTTGTGTTATTGGACAAGAACAAGTTGATCTGACAAAATGAGTCACAAGTCGCACATTCTAATTTTGAGATACAGGCCGATTAGGCCTACTTCAAAAACCATTGAAACTTTTTTGGTGAAATATGAAAGAAGCACTTAAAATGTATTTCATAGTCAAGATAAGAATGTAAAGTTACAAAAATATTATTCAAGTGGGAAAATCATACCTGTACCTGTCTGTAACCTGTAACTTCAAATGCGATTTTCTCAGTTTTTCAATTGGAAAAAAATGGTGGGAGGACATAATTCAAAATGTTATATCTTGACAACAATTCAAGATATGGCCAGCATATTGTTTTAAAGCTCATGTCCTTTCCATTGATACCAAAATCTCAGTTTTGAATTTTGGGTCACTGTGACTTATTTTGCCAGATCGCGTCACATATTGTAAAGAAGTCTCAGTGATCATCAGCTCTTGATTCAGCCATGATTGTCACTCACCTCCTGCCTGGTAATGTTAGGCAAGAATGAATCTGCACCTTTTAGATTGGCTATAATCCGAGTGGTGGTGCCAAGGCGTAGGCGTAATGCACTGAGTATGGAGTTACCCGAAACGTTTGTATAGCACTTTAACATAACAGCATGAAGTTTGATTAGACAATAAAAAAAAAATCCTGAGTAGATTACTCAGCTTTTTTGCTATGTTTTACCATTTTGAGTGCAAGCTTCATTGTTGTTTTCAAATATTGACTTTGTGAACATAAGGGACCCTTATCCTATAGAAAATCATATTCTGTTTCATCCATAGACTGTATATATAGAACTCTCTCTATATATATACAGTCTATGATTTCATCAATCTATTCATTCATTCATTAACTTCTCTACAGTGAGTAAGGGAAAATGCATGTATAGTCCGCCAGTCAGTATAAGAACATAAATCCAGAGAGGATGAACAGGGCCTGAACTGGCAGTCGAGTGTTTATTATATGGCTGCTTGCCAAATTGGTATTGTGCCTTCCAGGGTGACCCAAGGACATTTCACACAATGGAGAGGTGACGTTAAAGACCATAGGCCTTAGTGAATTGGTACATATTCAGACGGTTCTTAAATGCCCAGGGAAGGGGCAGTATGGACATCTGATGGGAGTGCCTTCCAAAGAGTGGAGGCTACAGCACTGATCACTCTGTCCCCATAAAAATCTGACATGAGTGTGCCGCACTCCACTTTCGGCGTTTAATTACATTAGATTCAGTTGTTTTCAATACAAGCCCACACACTGGTGTTGAACTTTGCCTCAGCCGCCGTGTCGATTATGATTCAGCTCTGTCTTTAGTCAGCGCTGCTCAGTAAAATCCATTGTTTATCAAATGCTTTTCCGTTGCCTGTTCGTTCCAGTGCTGATGTGCGTGGCAAGTGTTGGCACACTCATGTATGCGGCTATATGCGGACTGCTTTAGTCCAGTCTGGTGTGGGGGATGGAGAGTAAGCGCTTGTGCATCGACTGGAGATTCCAAGACAGGGTGTAGGGATGGAGAAGGTCCAAGAGGATATGGGGGGGGGGGGGGGGGGGATTTTATACATTCGCGACTTGACCAGCAGCCAGTGAGGGTGCATGAAGATGGGAGTGATGTGTTGTAAGTAGCATTCTGCATTCGCATTTATTTATGCACAGGTTGAATGCAGGTTGTATATGATACTACAAATGATGATTGCCAAGTTTTAAAATGACCAGAACTTGTTTTATTAATACTATACCATTAGTAAAAATAAAAACGGTCAAAAAAGATCACAGTATTATATTCATACAATTAAATAATGACAGGTTTCTTCAAACATGAGTTATGTACGTGCAAATATGAGGCTCACATACTGCACATGAAATCACACATTAAGGAGATATGAAATGTGTTAAAAAGCACAATCATCCCCTGAAAATTGAACCAAACCAAGATCATTGGAGAACGAAGAGGAAATGTCCACACTGCAAAATAGTTTTTACATGGTCGGACACACGACCGTGTGTGTTTATCACTTAACCATCTGATTCGTCATGTAGCGTCGGTTAAGAGGAACATATCCTGAAGTCAAAATTAACTGCGGTCTAATCCTTTTTACGCAATGAGTAGCCAGAACATGATCACCAGCGCCACAAACAGGAAGAGGCGGGACAGGAACTGCTCATCCATATGCTGTGGGGTGCCAGGGGCAGCTGGAGAAAATAAAATAAATAAATCACTCTTTCATTCAAACCATTCAACACTTCCTTATGTTATGCTTTTATTCACATTTACTTATAAAACATAAAAACAAAGTAATACTTAGGGAAAAAAGTGGTTACTGACAAGGTTATTTTCCAAACTAAGAACAGAAGCTATTGCAGCAGGTTGCAAGGCCAGAACAAAGCACCCATGAATGCATTTGAAGGGGAACTTGGCAACTATTTCAACGTAATAAACCCGTTTAGAAATCATTTGGATGGTTAAATGACCTGTTCCGGTGAAAATGGTGACTTTCCCCGCTGCCCCTAGCGTCCCCAGGCGGAAAACCAACCTTGCAACATTAAGACTACCGTCCCGGAACGAGAAGTGAGAAACAAGAAACTCTTTTTTAATCGTGTTTCTCACCTTTTAACATCCACATTGTTCTGCCGAACTTATGCTAACCGTTTCGCTTGCTTGTAAACAAATCCATGTGCTTTATCGTTACCTTTTTCCACAGTTTGAAATAGCATAATGCACAATTTCTCCAGCAAAGGGGGAAATATAGCTAATCCTGCCAAGTTTCCCTTTAAGAGCAACATGGCATCACCACAAGAACGGCACACCTCCACCTAGAGATCAAATTAAGCACAACACTCTCCCATCCTAACAATCTCTTTCTATGTTGCCTCCACAAATATGCCTAAAACATCCAAGAATGAGGGAGAAAATACCTGGAGGAGGTCGACCATCGTTTATGTTGAACGCTGTGGCAAAAATGCCAAAAGGAAAGGCTCCTATCCCAAAGGACATCTGGAAACCCCCATCACCGAAGCCAAAGCCTTGAAAGCCCTATAAGAAGTATAAAATTAGAAATATACGTCACTGCCAGATCTTAAAAGCCAGACATAAAAAACAATGTGTATTTGTTTATGCTTGTTGAAAAGTTAACATTGGTGTTCTTTAAATTTGCAATGTAAAAATCAGCCTGATATGCAAAACTGGTCTGGTAATTACTTTCACACCATGAGAGAATACAGAAATTAAGCATGCCACCGTGAAGTCAACCCTATTGTCAGTCCAAGGTGTCTTGGTAATGCATTTAAAATGCAAGAAAAACCTAAACAGTAATTTTTCTTTTCAAGACAAATTGGCATTTGCTGTAAGTTGCATCCTGTATGGGTGAACAGGATGTGATGCAACTACTGAAGCTTGGTGGTGACATTCCCCTGGGAACTCAATGGAACAGGTCCCCTTCCTCCACTCCGAGGACATTTAATAAGTCTCAGTGGGAGCCCTACTTAAGTTAATGAATTACATGCAGGTTCGCAGGTATACAGCAACCACCTCAATCCCACGTAATAGTTTCATCAGGTAGGGTGTGATAGCAGGTGTCTACTGCAATATGGTGGGCAGTGTTGCATTGGTCTTCTCTAGGTAGCTCATTAGAACCATTATTAGGGCAATAAACACATCAACACAGTAGAAAATAAGCCGGTTCTTACCCCTCGGTTCTCTGGTTCAGGACGCTGGCCCTGTGGTCGGGGAGGAGTTCTTTCTCTAGAAAACACAGAAACATTTTGTATTATTGACTGGCCTAAATACTTCTCTTTCTAGACAAATGACCACGTATGGCACAGATAACTCTGATAAATGTTAGAGATTTCATGGATCGTTGCTTACCTGGGGTCCTGTTGGCCAGTGCTGCCCCTTCCATACAGAGGGATGACTTTGTCACGGCTGATGCCGGCCTTACAAACTGGACATACCTGTCTGTTTGGTCTGGTTTCCAACCACTATAACAGCAAAATGTACATACCTCTATTAACAAGAGTCTCTCACAATAGTGAGTTAAGTGTCAAGTGTAAAAGAAAGAATGCATTTATACCTGATGTAAGCAGGGCCAACTTCATGGTGGAGGTATGGTGGAGGGTAAAACAAATTAGGAATAATTGGTAAATACCACACCTATTTATCAATGAAATGATAGCTGCATTTGAGGAAACTCGATCCCTACCAGAAAAGATGCCCGCAGAGACTTATCACAGCATCCTTTGATGTGTCCAGGCAAATGTTGCACTCAAATGTGCTGTCTTGGCTACTGCTTTCTCCCGATGAGTTCCCAGAGCTGGGATTGGAGGTGGTGTCTGCTCCTGTAGAGCCAGAGGCTTGGGGCCCGGCGCTGGCCATAGTCGCTACTGCTGGGGGTCCAGTCCAGTCTCAGGAATTATTACACATAAGACTGGAGGAGCAGAATTCCCGTCAAATCAAACGGACAATCAATGACACAGAAAAACCCAACAATAGCTTCAGTGCATGAGTTCAAAGAGCCAGCTTTCTAAAAAAAAAAATAACCCTCACCTGTTTTAAGAGTTTTTACAAATCTGTCAACTCTAAGTCTCAAACATGTTAACAAGTGCCCTTATTGATCGTGCCAAGTGAAATACATTTCAAGGTATAGTGTGACATTAATGGCAACAAATCAACTAAGAATTATGTGGGGCCTTCACTGAGCGACTCAACAACTTTCTTTAGAGTTCTTTGCAGACCAACTCCTCCGCGACCCTTAGGCTACAAAACTTACGTTAAAGGACCAAGACTGTAATCACTAACCTAAATGACTTTGAGCCTTGGCAATCCCCTCAGATCTGACTGAACAACTGACCTCTGCTTCGAATTATTTAACGTGAGCTCGAATTATTTAACCTAAAACCTGGCCATTAACGTTAGTTTATTTAGGCTGCTGCTGCTAGCCGATAGGCTAACTAACGCATCACGGGTCGTTTAAGAAAAACACTCGTAAGCAGCTAGATATACCCTATGTATACACAAGTAACACAAGTTAAGGGCAATCTTACCTTTCTAGATTCATAGACGACTTGAGTTAAATACGTATCTTATTCATTTCTCAATGTGAAGACACACATTACTAGTCTTTGCACTTTCAGCTGATTGCATCAACAAACTACCCGGAAGTGAGCAAAGGAAGCGTAAAGCAGACGCAGTATTTCGATTGGTTGTGCTGCCACGTATTCAAATCAACGGGATGTGGATGTGGCCTACGTGTGGACACACACAGGCAGGACACTTGGGACACTTGGAAGAAAATAAGGGCTTTCAGTAACTCAAGACACAGCTATCAAGTGGCCTTTGAATCCATTTAAGTGAATGATGAGATGATGAGAACTTTTAAAGTGCATTATGTAGGCTATAGATTATTAGATTAGATTGGATTCAACTTTATTGTCATTTAGCAAGAGGTACAGAGCCAATGAAATGCAGTTGACATCTAACCAGAAATGCAAAGAAACATTAAATACCAAAGTGCAGATTGAGTACAGTATTCTGTGCAGTTACGTAGACAATAGAGAATAATTATGAATAGTTGGATAAATACAGGTTTTCCAGATGACATGTCTACAGTGACAGATATGGTTATGTACAAAGAGTGTAAATAGACATTCTAAATACATATATTGCACAGGTTTATGGGCAGGTTATGGAATATATATCTATATATATATATCTGACACAAGATTCCACACAACTTCTTGTTCAAACCATGGTCATCTCCAGGCTGGACTATTGTAATTCACTATTAGCTGGCTTACCTGCTTGTGTAATCATTACAGCTGATTCAGAATGCTGGAGCACGCCTGGTCTTCAATTAGCCAAAGAGGACACATGTAACTCCTCTCCTAGTTACCCTCCATTGGCTCAGTAGCTAGAATTAAATTTAAATGTCTCTCTTTGGCCTATAGGACACTGACTGGATCTGCTCCTAATTATTTTAACTCAATAAAAAAGGCGTACATCCCCAACCGCCCACTGTGGTCTTCTGATGAGCGTCTGCTATGTCGACCTGTCTTAAACACTAGGTCTAATTCAAGACTCTTTTCCTCAGTGGTTCCATGTTGGTGGAATGAGTTGCCCAGACTCTCCGTTCCTGTGGTAGTTTTGGGTCGTTTAAGAGGGGTCTAAAGACATTCCTGTTCAACATGCACTTAGTGCTTTAAGCGCTTCTTATGCGTTATGGTTTGTACAATATTGTTTTATTTCCATTGGGCTGTTTATTAATTTGACATTATTGTTTATTATTGATATTCTCCTTAATGTAGTCTTACCATGTCATTGTTTTTTTTATTTTTTATTATTGATTGAATGGACATTATTGTTTATTATTGCTTTTCCCCTCATTTTCATTGCTTACTCTATTAGGCTATTGATTGAATGGACATTTTGTTTATTATTGCTATTCTCCTTATTATAGTTTGACCAACATTCTAATCTGTTCCCTGTTAATTTTTTAAATATTATGTTGTTTTTGTATTTGTGTGTCGCTTTGGACAAAGGCGTCTGCAAAATCCCATAACCATATATATATAGAATGTGTATTGGGTATTAACAGAGCAAGGGCATTGATGAAACAGGAGTAAATATAATCAGGTAAACGGTGCAGTGCAGTCAATATAAATAGGTGAACAGTGCAGAAAAGTAAACAGGTAAACAAGTAAATAGCTAAAGTAATAGGCACTTGAAGGTAGCGTCTGTCATATGAACATTACAGTGATAGGCCTATCTTTTTAGGTCCCTGTGACTAGCCATTATTCTGTATCTTTGGGCATATTTTAAAGAATGAATTCTTTTTTTGTTGTTGTTGTGATATAATTTAGCTTCTGAAAATAATTGGCTTCTCTCAACTGTTTTCTGTGAAATGTCTCTAGAAATGTAGGTATATAGGCTGTGTTTAAATTTTACATTCAATTGCATCCATAGTATAATTGTCTCCCTCCTTGTCTATCCTATTTCACGTTGTGGAAATGGAAATAGCTTTGGCTTATAGGCTTACTATATTCTGAAACAAAAGTCTAAAGAGGTTGTTATAGTCTGAAACCAAATGCCTAGGACTAGTAAATACGAAAACTTAAATTATACCAGTTTCTACTGCTCAGACACCCCACAGTGCATCTGAGACTAAACGGGTCATGTGAGGCTGAGCCTAGAGTTCACAAAGCTTACCTTTACCATATGGCTTAAGCCTACTTGCATTTGTGTAATGTCGATGACCCAGAAGTGAACAAATTGTAGGAATGCAAATGGAATAAAAATGCGTGTTTATGCTAGGGGTTTTAGGTACCATCTTTATAGCCAAGTTAAAGAAAACGGATAGGCACTGATTAATGGGATTCTTGTTTGGTCTCTGGCAGCTGCTTAGTCTGATTACGACAATCGTTTTTTTGTCAACACGAACACCAGATTAACACTCCCTTATTTTCACCCGTCGGTGTGTAGTGACTTGACCTCATAGCATAGGCAGTTGGCGCTCAGGCAGGCAGTTGGAGGACAGAGGACTGCCGGGGTTTAAGCATCTTTACAGCATGTTTTCCTTATTTAAAAGACATCTATTTGTTTTTCTTCTTGGGTTTCTTGTGTTTGTAACCTTACTTTCAGTTGGATACTTTGTCAAGATGCTGTCCAACTGGGGATGGAAATATGTTCTTTTCTATGATGGTAGGACAGTGTTTTTTTTACATTTTCCCTTGGATTAATGGGTGGTATCACTGTAATGTCTATGACATTACACCTGCAAAACTGGGATTTCCCTGGTTCTTCCCTCTTTCTCATACTGCAAGAGGTCAAGGTCAGCAATCTGGGTCAAAAAGAGTGGTAGCATAGCATACTACATTTCATATAACCTAAATAACATATAATAACAAAAAATACTGTAGGCTGTACATTAGTCTGTCCAATGTTGTGATACATATACTTTATGTTATGGTTGAGTTATGGTGTTTTTGGATTTTGTTTATATGAAATATTAATTATTTTCAGTGTAAAAAGCACAGTATAGTGCAAATGTACCTGTTTTTCCATCAGCTGTGTACATAGGTTGCTATACAGGGAGTTCATCAGAGCAAGTCCTACAGGATACATGTTTTTTGGATGATGGCGAGATGACTGTCATCCAATGCCAATCCAGCTGTGCTGAGAGGTAAAAACAATCTGGAATATCTCACACCCTCATTTCATGTGATACTAACACAAAACACTGAACATTTAAGTAGACTCCCTACCTTAAAAAGTTAACTTATTCACTGACAACTTTTAAGACTACTCACTCTTTAATGTCTTGCTGTGTAAATTTGGGATAGTGACAAGTCACAACATATATAACTTTTCAGTCAGAATAATTTACCCTTTCACCTTTTAGGGGCTATCAGTATGCTGGGCATGGCTTTGGTAGGGGGTGCTACTGTGGCCATGCCATCCAGAAACCAAACACTATACAAAGTAACTGCTACTGTTGGGAAGATCCAGCTAGTGCCTGTACAGAAACTAACAGACTGACAATCTACCATTTGGAACTTAGTCAAGATTCACCTTACAACTGTGAGTGAGCTGTTTATGAAATACAGTACGTAGGCTTACTATGTTCTTAAGTAATTAGTATAGTTCACAATGTCACAATTCTTCATCTCTACTGTCCTAGATAAAAACACAATTTTCAAAGGCTGCTATAAGACACCAGACAATTCAACCAAGGCATTTCCACTCATAGCCTTGATGCCTGCAATGACTGTAGGAAAATGTGTAGACTTCTGCACTGAAAAGGTAGGTTATTACGACATATCTGAATTATTCTCATATTAATCAAACAGCTCTTTTACTTGAGCCACACCTTAAATATTTTAGCTGAAATATTTTGAAAACATCTTGTATTTCAGTCGTTATTACAAGTGGTAATGCAAAAGCAAACCTTATAATTCCTCACTTTTCAGAAACTTTCCCTGGCAGTTCTGGCAGGCCAGCAGTGCCTCTGTGGGTTTTCCACCGTACATTTCCCCCTACATGCTCAGGAGAACATGAAAAGGTGCCTGTATCACTGTCCTGGACAGTCACATGAAAACTGTGGAACACAAATGTACAATGTTGTGTATCAGACTGAGGTGCAAGGTGAGCTGGTATGAAATATATGCCCATCACTCTAGAAATGGCAATTGTCTTATTGGCTATTTAATTTGTTGTACAGCTGACGTTCAATCGCTAAGCTGTTAATGGACAATATCAAAACAGTTGCAGGTCATTTAATGCCAAATTACCATAGGTGGCACAGCAGTTTAACAGTTTATCTGGCTCTTCCACCTGTTTGCGTGCATGCAGGGAGGACCAAAATAAGACCACCTGCTGCCAAGCGACAGCAGAGGTTACTTTTACATGTCTGCTAATCCTTGTCTAATTTTATGCCTTTTCAGACAATCGCTGTACGGACAGAAGTTTCCTCTTTGCTCAACCAAAGCAGCTTATGGCCTTGGCAAGCTTCCCTGGGTCGGGAAACACCTGGGCGCGTCACCTCATCGAACTTGCAACAGGGTTTTACACTGGAAGCTACTATTTTGACAGGTCCCTCTATGAAAAAGGTCAGAGGTTATGGTTGTGTGTGTCTTCCAAGGATGTGTTCAACCATCTGCGACACAGTGACACAGGTCATATTGATCTGTAGGATTGTGAGGTGACAGTTATCATTCATTAAAAGGAATAAGTTCTTTGAAATAAAATATATTTCATAATGTATGATAAGTTTCTATGTTGAGATTGTAATTATTCCGGTTATGGTTATACTGATGAACTGATGTTTCCTGTCAGGATTTAAAGGGGAAAAGGATAACTGGAAGAGTGGGAGAACTATCTGCATTAAGACCCACGAGAAGGGCAAACAGGAGATTGAGGCATTTGACTCAGGCATCCTCCTGATCCGAAACCCCTACAGAACCCTCATGGCAGAGTTCAACCGCAAATATGGTGGCCATATTGGATTTGCACCCATGCTTTTGTGGAAAGGAGAAAGTAAGAGAAATGCTCTTATTGTAACATTAATTACTGATGTAAATTTGTGGAATACATTACAGTAAGTAGTATAAAACATTTTCATGATTAATAGTAATATCAACATTAGTAATGTATAATTATGACCGCCGCGCAGCGAAGTCATTTTTTTTTTTTTTTTTTTTTTTTCTTTTTCGCATGCCCAAATTTCCGTCAATGATTCCCGGGACACTGAAAGACCGGGGTACACGAAACTTGGTGGGCATGTAACCCCACATGGATAGCATGGAACCATCGTTTTTCGTTTTGATCTGTAGCCCCCCCGCTGGACTGGACTAGCGGGGGGGCTACAGATCCATAACCACTCATTTCATGTATAGCGCCACCTAGTTAAACACAAAAAAGTAAAAATGAGGTGTTGTAATCGAAGGTATCTGTGACCTAACATAGTCAAAACTGCACGAAATTGGAAGTGTATGATCATTATGACACCCTCTGTATGCACGCCAAGTTTCCGTTTATGGGGGGCCACACAATAAATTAATTTATGTTACTATACACCAACTGGCCTGTAGGTGGCCGGAGACAGTTTTCTGTGAATATCTCGAGAACCGTAGGGCCTAGGAGGTCCACCTTTTTTATGTATGTTGGTCTTAAGGGGGCATGTCAACCCATCCCATTACCACTTATTTCATGTATAGCGCCACCTAGTTAAAAATTAAAAAGCAAAAAATTAGGTGTTTTCATCACAATATCTCTGGCTGACAAGGTCAAAACTGCACGAAATTAAAAGTGTAGGATCATTATGACACCCTCCGAATGCATCCCAAGTTTTGTGTACTTTCGTTCATGAGGGGCCTTACAATAAAATAATTTATGTGTACATTTAGTGACGTACACCAACAAGGATTCCCGGGACACTGAAAGACCGGGGTACACAAAACTTGGTGGGCATGTACCTCCACATGGATAGCATGGAACCGTCATTTTTCGTTTTGATCTGTAGCCCCCCCGCTGGACTGGACCCCCCGAAAGGAGGGTAGGGCAGACACAGTTCTCTGTGAATATCTTGAGAACTGTAGGGCCTAGGATGACCATTTTTTTCCGTATGTTTGCCTCCAGGGGTCATGTTAACCCATTTCATGTGCACACATGTGCACAAACAGATACACACACACACACACACACACACACATACATTCACAGTAATCATACGTATGACACATACTCACACAGTAGACATATGTACGCTTGCATGCACAGGCACATACGCAGGCACACACACAAGCACGCACACACACACACACACACACACACACACACACATAACATAAACATAACACAAACAATCAAGAATTTCTCAGAATTATGAACAGGCAAGATGGAGGTGGGGTTGTATAAAATGAATTTTACATGTGAAATCTATGAACTAATCATGTTTTGGTACTTGTTGTCTAGCAGATACCAGTGAGAATTGAGTGTGGATAATGCAATTTAGTGAGACAGTTAGAATCATATAGGCCTTTCAGCGTGATTTCTTTTAGTGGAAAAAATGTGCTGGACTGGGCGGCGGTCATATTTTGTACCGCTCTGCGGTACATCTAGTTAATAGTAATGTCAACACTAAACATTTCATACTACACTCTCCTGTGCTCTCACAAATTAGGTAATGCTGAGGTAATTTTACAGTTATGCCATTATAGTAATGGCTGTGTATTCTTCCCCCTTCTAACTGACTGCAGCGTGGGCCAAGTTTGTGGAGGTGTATGCAGACTTGTGGGCCTCACACACTTTAGCCTGGCTGAACTACAGCGAGCAACTGTATGTGGTGTATTACGAGGAGTTGAAGAGGGACATGTTTATTCACCTGAGAGGCCTTGTGCTCTTCCTGGGCCTGCCGCTGTCTGTGGACCGTCTGCTTTGTACAGAGAGTCAAAAGAGTGGGACATTCAAGCGCTCGGGCCTGCTCAAGCTGGAGTATGACCCCTTCACAGCAGACATGCGAACCAGCATTGATTACCTTGTCAAAAGAGTGGACCTTGCTCTCAGAGCGAAGAATTTAACCGGGGTGCCGGATGAGTATCACCTCAGGTAAATCAGGGTCGATAACTCCCATGCATCTGGCGTGACACTCACGCTTTCAGCACCAATCTCACGCTCTCACGCACACGCAAGAAATGTCACGCCAAATCCATTCTTTTTTTTTGCAATCCGTTCATTTTTTGTTGATGACTAGACTAGACCACAGCATTGTTTCTAAATGACAGGATACGAGTTTAAGGCATACATATGTCTAGACCAACCGCAGGTAAACAGCGCAGTTTTATCTGATTGTTGATTTGCTGACTAGGCTATTTTAATCCGGTCCGCGACACCTTCACGGAACACGCTGCTATTTAGACATGAGGCAGACCGACATAAAGTGTGGCCGCCCATTCTTCTCTAGGAACTACTCGCGAAGTAGCCTCACAGACACATGAAATAACTTTTTCTTATCTTTTATAAGGTGCTATAGCCGCTATTTGCTGCGAGAAAATTAACTTTCAAGAAATAATCATATTAGGCTACTAGGCCTATAGCTCTGCGCTCATTTCAATTCATATAGGTGGAATATCTCACAAACTTTTCTTTCCACACATGACAAACCGTAAACCAGAATAAACAGCAGGCCTTACCGAACACAAGGTGTAATGCAATCCCCTGTACAATACGTCGTTCCAAAGTAATCCGGTTTTGAAATGGTAGCATTTCTATGGTCTCCAATTTTGGGCTTTAAGTGTCTTAAAACTGAGCTGTGCTTAAATACATACATATGTGTAAATATTAAAATCAGAGGATATACAGCTCATGGCTAAGAGTTTGTCGATGTAGCCATTATGATTTGTTTTCACAAAATGCTAAGCATGCATGTATTTAAGTGTCTTAAAAAAGTGCTTATATTGGTCAATGCATAATTTCATAACAGGCCAAATAGAAAATAAATGTTAAATGTTAAATATAGCCTAGACATAATATTAAAATCAGATGATGTAGGATAGTATAGAGTTAGATAAAGTTGGATGGCTCCAGAACTCACATTCTGAAAAACTTTTATGACAATATAGCTGTTCTGTTGACCTTTACATTTGTTGCTACTGGACATGAAGGGCAGGCCAATTATGAGTTCTGTCCAACACTGATGGTAGGTTTAGAAAAAAAGTCAGCACATTTTAATCATATTGCAATAATACCAATAACCGTGATCATTTTGGTCATGATTTTTCATCAAATGTTCATACTGTATCTCTAGTGGCTGGTAGACTTTGGAATCCACCAGCCACAATGGTAGGTGGAAAAAATATTTTAGGCTATTTCCATCCCTGATACATACGTACACTCATACACACATTTATAAGTCTCAATCTGTCCACAAAACTCGCCAGAAGTCATCATTTAAGGGGTTATTTTTCATTTTTTTCTACTGAGCTACTACCTTTTTCAAGTGGGCAGGGGGGCCCTTTTCATGTCTGTGCCCAGGGTCCCAGTGGCTCATAATCCTTCCATGCCACGGGGTTAAAACACTGGTCTTGTTTTCAAGCGCAATCAATAATTTAATTGTACATTTTGAAGAAACTTTTCCATTCTATTAGGTTTTTTTAAAAACATAAATAAGGGATTATACTGTACATAGCAAAAAAGTCAGGGGACAGACATTTTTAAAAATAGGTTTAGGGAAAAAATTAACGCACACGCACTATGACTTCACAAAATCTCACTCCAGCCAAACACCCAAAGTTGGCAACCCTGGGTAAATGGACAGGTGATAGTCAAGCATAGGCCACTTCGAATAGGCCTATAAATGTGGTTTTAATTGTACTGTGTCCTTGGTGACTTGAAACAATAATAACTGTAATAATAATAATAATGATAATACATTGTTGTTACAGTTTTCCTTGTGTACATTATCATTCACATGCCTTGATGTCAAACAATACTGTACACCTCAATAAACTGATGCTATGTTGTTTTAAAGACTAATAGGTTTGGGCATGTTTTGTAGGATGTGCAACTCAACGTGACTCAGCAAGCGTGCTCTCCACTAATGCACGCAATGTGTTTCCCTTCTCTTCTTTCCATTTGGCACCGCTCTGTGGCGCGTTTGCTATTGAGACTTACAGCACAACTAATGCATATCACCCAGACCCATGCTTGGGTGCTTTGTGGTCACTGCCACTCAAAATGTGGCCTGTGTTTAAAAAGAGGCATCAAGCTATAGCCTAAACACTTGTTATTGTGGACAATGACACCAAGTCGCGCAAAACCATTTTTTTTTTTTTTTAAATAAATCGGACATTTGTGTGGGCTAAAATGTGGTGAACTGTGGCTTGTTCGGTGAAATTCAGTCGGACATAATTTTTGCAGAATTCCCATCTCCCATGAGACAATTTAGGCTACATTTTATTTGTGGCGTTCAATGCACCTCATTGTTGTTGTTACAACAAACTAAAACATTTTTGCTCCGCCCCCTGTGTCAGATAGGCTACAGCAGCGAGGTTGTCACTAGCCAGCTAGTGCTTTGCTATTTCCCTATGGCTACATCATCCCCTGTAGAACTAGTTTAGCAGTGCGTCATTCACTGAAGAACATGGCGAACGTTGTGAAGAAGTGTGTCTCTCCTTTAGTTCTGCTCAATAGGAGGCTTTCTACTCCAGATCTACGAGTACAGTCTGCTTACCACAAGAAGGTAAGATTGTGAAAGATTGTGAGCTTGTGAAAATATAAACCTTGTTATACCACCAATAACCCAGCCAAACAGTCTAGGGATGTTTGGTAACTTCAGTGTTTGTAGTAGCAGCAGCTAGAAGCTAAGCTAGTTATGCTACGTAGCTAGCTAACCTAGTTATCTAAGTTGATCAGGACCTGTTTTGTCAATAAAACTAGGACCCAGTTGTTTTTATTATGTCAGGAAAATATTAGCGATATCAACAAACCCACTAAGTTAGACAGTGCGCCTGCTTTTGTCGGTATATTTAAAATGACATCTGCGACACGGCTAACTAGATAACGTTAGCTGATATAACTGTTGTCGCCGGGGGATTACTTTGCCCTTGATAACACCTGCTTTAGGAACTAAAACACAGGTGAATCTTCCTTTCCGTTTACCGCCATGTGTTGCAAAATAAGTGTCCTTAGATATATGCGTTTTCTGTAGGCTAACGTTACTGTAAACATTCTGTTCACCTGTTTGCTCAGTCAGTGACTGTGCCTTGGTTTGTTAATGTTAGTGACACTAATGTATGGTAGCCTATGGTGTTCATTTTGAGGTCCTCATTATCATGAAATGATGTTTGGGCATGTAGTTTATATAATTCAGGTGTTGTACACCTATTATTTAGGTGTTGTACAGCAATTATGTAGTGATTGCCTACAGATAATGGAAACTAGCCTATATACGCAGTAGATATTGTAGGTTGTCGTAATCTCCTATTAAGAATGGGTGAGAGTGAGTCAGCACCAAGATTATCCCTAAATCAGGCCCAGTCAGGAAGAAGGGGGTAGGATTGTACCCGCCCAAATACATGGCGGATAGTGCCGGGCTGTCTTAAGCAGTTTATTTTGATTTGTCTTACGTAACTCAACTGCAATGCCTGTTTTGGGTTTCGTAATGGAAAGGCTAGGCCATGACATAGGCATAGTCATGTGATATTGAATTGTTTTCACTTTTGCCCTCAGGTGGTGGACCACTATGAGAACCCTCGTAATGTGGGGTCGCTGGACAAGAATAACAAGAATGTGGGCACAGGACTGGTCGGTGCACCAGCCTGCGGTGATGTGATGAAGCTTCAGGTACGTCTCCATCTGGTCTCCATCTAGTCTCCGCCTTGCTCATCGCTGATCTGACCAGTTGTCCTTTCACTAACCGTAATGAGGCTTATATTAATAATGTGGTTTGGCTTGTTAACGCTGGGCTTCAACACAAACAAAATGAAGGTTGGGTTACCAAGAGAACATAAGCACTTGTTGTGTGCTCGACTGTAAGCCGGTTTGGATGTCAGCTGAGAGTAAATGAAATCATTTAATCAAACTGAGGTCATGTAATGTCTACTCTGTATGGTGTAATAAATACCCAATATTTCTTTAAAGTAAACTAGTTATTACTTAACACTTACTGGTATAGCCAGTGTTTTTAATCTAAAATGACATTATAATAAGAAATATAACGAGGTAACATTAAAATAAGGTGTACATTTCATTTGTATGTGTAAATTTGAATATTTTTGTTAATCATACCAACATTGTGCATGGTAATTGTTCTTACTAAAATGCCCTCTTCTATTTTTTAGATTTATCAGTCTTACATCTCTAGTACCTGATAAACTGATCTGTGCTATTGCCTAGTTAGGACTACCTTGCAGGTGATGATGGTAAAGGTAAAATTTGTTTAATATGTGTTTAACAGATTGAAGTGGATGATAAGGGGAAGATTATTGATGCTCGCTTCAAGACCTTTGGGTGTGGATCAGCTATTGCCTCCAGTTCCCTAGCAACGGAGTGGGTGAAGGGCAAATCTGTGAGTCTTGTGACGCTTCCACTGTTTCCTGTTTAGGGGTTCTTTTTGAGTTCTTGTTTTTAGTACAAAATGTATTTCTACTTCTGTCATTTCCTGTTGATGTGAGTTCCCAGCAAGAGTTTCAGTTTGCTCTTTCTCCTGCCAACACTAAAAAAAGTCTTTGTGTGCCCTTTTTTGACTTGCAGGTTGATGAAGCTCTGAAGATCAAGAACACTGACATTGCCAAAGAGCTTAGTCTTCCCCCAGTGAAACTTCACTGCTCCAGTACGTGCCAATTTTAATTCAACACCACAACTGCACAGTCACTTACTTAGTTGATTAATAATGATGAAGGCAGTTTCAAGTAAAGCTTTACTGATTTCTACTAAATGAATAAAGATATTATATAAAAAGCATTTCCTAGAAAACTCCCATTGAATCAGTACCGGGATGATTCAGATTTACGTGTTTCAATAACATCATAAATGTATGAATTATTAAATCAGATGCCATCTCCAGATGCCAGATTCCATCCCCTTGTGCTCTCTGTGTATAAGATGTTCCTGGTTATTTTTGGCTGAGCTAATTCTTCTCCTTGTCCCTGGTTCCTCAGTGCTGGCAGAGGATGCCATCAAAGCCGCTCTTGCGGACTACCGGCTCAAGCAGAGCGACGAGGAGAAGGCTGCCAGTGCCAGCAACTAAGTGGAGCAGCGGTTGTATTAGGGGTTATGGTCTTTCGCCCACCCTCTCTCTGTGTCTCACCCTGCAGCACCAACTTACTACGTCTGTAGCGCAGTCTTCTTACCCAGGCAGAGACCACATACAGTGCATACCAGTACTCTTCAGCCCTTTGTCACCGTAGCCTGTCTATTAAACGCACAAATGAAAGCAATTCACCGTCAGGTTGCGATGGGTACAAAAACAAGTTGAGCCTTATTTTCTTGCAGAGGAGATCGTAAAGAGGGTATCAGTTCAGTGCCGAGTTTTGTGTGGGAGGTCTGTGTCTTGATTATGTTGTGGGTGTGTGTGGAGTGTGGTTTCAGCCATTAAGTGGCGCTGTGTGGTACTCCTGGCAGATGGCTCAAGGAGTCTAAATGAGCGGGAATTGGAACTGAGCTCTCAGTATTAAGTGCTGGAGGATATTGAGGTGGATTACATTGTATATTGTGAACTTAGTATATTTGCTCCCTGATTGTGACAGCCTGATATTATGGACAATAAAGTAAAATGTGTATATCATTGGATTGCGTTCTGATATCAATTATAGTTATAAATGAAGATAATGGACTCTTAATCTGTATTACACATAATGCACTATGCAATGCTGTTATACTGTCCTGTACACACTAATGTTCATTTAATCATTGGGCATAAACATTATGTTCATTTACAGTTTTTCTCGATCGCGTTGATGCTTGTGTCAACTCTGACATCAAGTTTTCAAAACCGTTAACACCCATGTCTGAACAAAAGCGCTCTGGCCAAAATGACACATTTTGCTTGCAAAAGGCTGTTACTCTCTCAAATCACTTAACATGCATTGCCTTCAAACAACACATCCTGTCATCAAATCACAGTTTGATTTCAGTCAATCATTACACACTGGATAACAAAATGCAAAATGTAGTTCTCAAAATTAGCCTTTTGCTATGTCTGTCTGTTCCATTTCTTTCTCATTTTTCTGGTATCAGAAAAAAACTGAAAAGACAAAATTTATTGAATAAAAAATAATGGTAATCATTCCTCCCAAGATGTATTGACATGGAAGACCTATAGTAGGCACCTAGACAAGACAACTTTCATTGAACTACAACTTGTCATTTTTCATCAAAATAGACCTACAGTTCACACCTTTTGTACTGTTTTCTTCACAGTAATTTCTCTTAGATCCATACTTGCAAATAGCAACACAGAACAGACATGGCATCTCGTGGGGCAGCCGTGGCTGTACTGGTTAGCGCTTCGGACTTGTAACCGGAGGGTTGCCGGTTCGAACCCCGACCAGTAGGCACGGCTGAAGTGCCGTTGAGCAAGGCACCTAACCCCTCACTGGCTCCGCCGCTGTTGTTGCAGGCAGCTCACTGCACCGGGATTAGTGTGTGCTTCTCCTCACTATGTGTTCACTGTGTGCTGAGTGTGTTTCACTAATTCACAGATTGGGATAAATGCAGAGATCAAATTTCCCTCACGGGATCAAAAGAGTATATATACTATACTTATGGATAATGAATGATTGCTGTTTGAAGAATTGTGCAAAGCAGTTTCACACAGGTGTATCTGAGATTCAGACTTATGCAAGGAATCTCTCTGTAAAAAAAAGATGTTTTCCTTTTGTTTAGCACAGGGAAACCAATAAAGTTTGGGGTCTTTGAATGACATGTGTAAACTGTTTTGCAAAAGGGTGTGAGAAATGTGTGAACCCAATGAAAAGGTGTGAACACATTTGCCAGAGGTGAATTCTGCTGTGCAGAGAAGGTGTTAATGAAGACCAAGTGGATCCCAGTTTCTTTAAGCAGGTCAAAGCAATCGAGAAGAACTGTAATGACAAGCAACACCACTCTACTTGCAAACACAGGTCGCAAACATTTTGCTGAATGCTAAAGGAGAGAAAATTCACCTTTACTTGGGTGGATGAAATCTATGAGGTGGACTGGTATTGTCCACTAGATGGCAGCAGTATATATATAAAAACATTCATCCATTTTCCCAATGCATTAGTAAGATACACACATTAGGCCTATTAATGACACAATGTAAGATAAAGCAATGCTGTCATAATCATAAATATCTTCACATAGATAATAAAATAATTTCGTTTTTTGCATAGTTTGTCCACTGTGTATTCTAACACTATACATCTCTCAAAGAACAAACTGAGGTGCAGGCTGAAAGATAGTTTTGCTACTTATAATGTTAACTAAATGCTAATAAAATCAAAAGCTGCACCAAGAATTTCGAAAAGATCCCTATCCACCTCCCCATCCTCATTGTAAAAAAAGCAGAGGCTCCAAACAAGTCTGTTATTGTTGAGAAACGGTGCATTTTTTTTTGCCTTTGAGAGGGAACCTCATAGGGCCAGATGTGAAAGGCTTTGAATGTGAACAGCGCAGCGTCATCGCAGAGGACCCACTGCTGTGTTTGGGCCTTGAGCCCCATCCTGCGACAGGAACTCAGTCTCCAAGCAGCCGGCGTTCTCATCCTTTAATGGAGATGTTTAGAGATAGGATAAACATTTGGCTGTCTAAAGAATAAATTACACATTTTATTAGGCCAATACTCACTGTGGAGGTGTGGGGGATGAAAGTCAGTTAACAAACAGTGACCTTACTATTCCACATCAAAGGAGGAGAAGGATGCATCTTTTGTATTGTTGTCCAAAACTTTTATTTGTTTGAAATATAGTAATCATTGGCAGTACCTTCTGAACAGGCTTAAATAGAAGGATAAATAGAAAGTGAACAAAAAAAACAAGAGATGGCAAATATAGGCTATGATGGTGGACACAGGCTCGCTCAGTGAATATGATTGTGTTCTGAACAAATCCTCTTAAATGTTCTTTGCAAAAGCAGAGCTCAGTTTATGGCAAGTTTCAGGTTTTAAGGCTCACATGTAGAATCTGGTTGGGGTCACCTGGTCCTCATTAATGTAGAATATTCTACTTTGCACCCCCTAATGAAGAATGCTTCATAACAGATATAGTCAGCAAGAGCTAACTGAAGAATCCAAGCAGCCCTGTCTGTACCCGTTCATGGTGCGTTGAAAGCAAGCAATGCAGAGATACAGCAGATGGCTATACTAAATTGTATGGCATTTGTGACATAGGGATAGCTGGGATCACTCAGTCTGTCCTGTGCTAGGTCTGGTCTCCCCACGTCATATCTGCTTTCGTTTCTGTTTTGGATTGGGAATCAGGCATGACCTAATTAGGTGCTCTGCTTGTGTGCCATTCTGACTGCCGTGCTCCTGATTTATGATATGACAAGATCCTCACAAGGGCCAGAGGCGGTGAACAGTCAGACCTGGAGACACCCCACCCACACACACACACACACACACAAACAGCCTCATCACCCTTGGTCTGGCCCCTTTGCACTTAAGTATGTGGGTGTTTTTTTTCCACTAGAAACCCTAACTGACGGCAAAAATGGAAGTTATCTTATCCCTCACAATCTTTACCCACTCCCACTTTAAGCCACAATATTTTGTAATATCACCATACAATGTGAAAGATAACAAGGTCTTCCTCACATTTTGTTGTGAGATGTCAGTTATTTTATCCATTTTTTTAATGTACAAAGTCAAAGTCTGTGTGTCAAAGTTAAAGTCTGTGTTTTTAATTTTACTTTCATCAGCTTGGCTTGATTCCTTCTTACTCTGACACACTGCTTTACCTTTGCTGACCCATACTTGCAGCACACTTTGTAGAATAGGATTTACATTTCAGCCCCTCAAAATGCTGGAGGATTACGCCTGCCTCGACGCAAAGTCCATGTTTTCTCACTGCCCATGGAGGCCTGCCTCGCTCATTTCCCTGTAGATAGTAAACAGAGTCTGTTTTTGTTGCTTTAGAATGCTGTTTTCTCTCCAGCAAGGAGAGCTGTGGCTGGAGAGTCAGTTTCCTGTGGGCCCTCGGAGCTTTGCGGTCCAGGTGAAGTGTCACCCTCTTTAGGAAGCCCTTCCTCCTCCAAGCCTTTAAGTTTTCCTGTGTGAGTTTCGGGTGAAAGAGCTGGGGGCTGATTGACGTCACCGTCCTCTTCCTCCTTCTGAGGTGCGACACTCGCTGGTTGGCTCGGATTGGTCTCTTGTCCCGATGGGCTTGAGGCAGCTACTTGGGTTGCGTCCTCATTTTTGGTGCTTTTGTCAGCTTCGTCCAGCTTTGGTGCGGACCCCCCCTTGGCCTCCTTGTCACTTCGCACGCCTTTGGAGGGGCTGCGGAGGTTCTTGGTGATCATCAGGATGTCTTCCTGCAGCCGCCTGGCCGAGTCCCTCGCCGGCTCCCCCTGTTGACCGCCGGTGGCCTCCTTCTCCGGGACCTCGCTGAAGATCTTGGCGCCGCCGGACTTGTCACTCTGGTCCACGTACATCTTGCTGGGGAAGGAGCAGGGGTAGTAGGCGCTCACCTTGCGCTTGTGGCTGAGGATGGACGCACAGCTGATGATAACCAGCACTAGGACTAGCAATGAGGAGATGACCAGGATGGGGAAGAGGTTCTCCCGGAGGAAGTCAACCACCTGGCCCATGTGGAAGGGCTCAACCTGGGTCTTGTCTAGCGCTGCTCCGACTGTGGGGGCGGCCAGAGGTGGGATGCGGGCACCACGGGC